>NC_054741.1:42793454-43010358 GCF_018143015.1 Lytechinus variegatus | reverse complement strand
CCCCCCATTCTTCTCTCCCTCTCTCTTTCATTCATTCGCTTTCTTTCTATATTTTTCTCATTCCTGAGTTTTGCGTAATTTCACATTTGATTATTTGATATTTTCTTTTAATGATGTCTCCGTTCTCTCATGGTTATTGATTAGATTGAATATATAAAATTAATTTCTCGTTTGTCAATTTGAGAGCCCACAACATACAAGCCTAGCTTTTTTAGTGGATCCTCCTTTTTCACAAATTTGAGATCACAATTTCTTTACACATGATTATTTTATATGTAACTGTTTTATAGCATGTCTTTCTCAAGTTGATTTTATGACATTGATATATATTTTTATGATGTTGACTTGTTATGATTGTATTTATTTGATTTATATTTTGTTGAAAATGAAATAATTGAAATGAAATGAAAATGAAAATGAAATAGCGACCCTTATCTACCATTATATGACTGGCAAACCCCTTCTACTATTATGAATAGCGACCCTCATCCATTATTATGAATGGCGACCCTCATATACCATTATGACTGGCGAACCCCAATCACTATTATGACTAGCGACCCTCATCTACCATTATGACTGGCGAACCCCTTCAACTAATATGACTGGCGACCCTCATCTACTATGACTGGCGACCCTCATCTACCATTATGAATAGCGACCCTCATCGTCCATTATGACTGGCGAACCCCTTCTACTATTATGACTTGCGACCCTCATCCATTATTATGACTGGCGAACCCTTTCTACCATTATGAATAGCGACCCTCATCTACCTTTATGACTTGCGAACCCTTTCTACTATTATGAATAGCGACCCTCATCTACCATTATGACTGGCGAACCCCTTCTACTATTATGACTGGCGAACCCCTTTTAGTATTATGACTGGCGACCCTCATCCATTATTATGACTGGCGACCCTCATCTACCATTATGACTGGCGACCCTCATCCATTATTATGACTGGTGAACCCTTTCTACTATTATGAACAGCGACCCTCATCCCCTATTATACTGGCGACCCTTATGATTAATGTAGCCTCTTCCTTTTTATGACTAGCGACCCCTATCTAGTAT
This sequence comes from Lytechinus variegatus, assembly GCF_018143015.1. Lineage (NCBI taxonomy): Eukaryota > Metazoa > Echinodermata > Echinoidea > Temnopleuroida > Toxopneustidae > Lytechinus > Lytechinus variegatus. The sequence goes on along the minus strand of NC_054741.1, from coordinate 43,009,278 downwards.
TATGAATACCGACCCTCATTGTTGATTATGACTAGCGATCCTTATATCAATTACCCTTATGGTCCATTATGAATAGCGACCCTTATCTTGCATTATGAAAATCGGACCTGATGACCTTATGACTAGTGACCCCTTTTGCCTATTATGACTAGCGAGCTTTTGGGTATATTTTACACGTTATGACTAGCGGTCCTCATGACAGTATTATGACTTATGGTCCTTATGACTGACGGGCTTATCCCAAATAAACAATATTAAAGGACAAGTCCACCCCAACAAAAACTTGATTTGAATAAAAAGAGAAAAATTCAACTAGCATAACTCTGAAAATTTCATCAAAATCGGATGTAAAATAATCTAATAGTTATGGCATTTTAAAGTTTCGCTTCATTTCACAAAACAGTCATATGCACATCTCGGTCGGTATGCAAATGAGGAACTGATGACATCACTCACTCACTATTTCTTTTCTTTTGTATTTTATTATATGAAACATGAATAGGAATAAATCCTGGATCGGGTGGCCAAAAACACATGGCCAGGGAGAGCTTCGTGTCCCTGTCCGGGGGGGGGGTCCGACCACTTGACCGAAGGTCCGCAAGGCCGAGGGTCCGCGAGACCGAGGGACCGTGAGACCGAGGGTCCGCGGGACCGAAGGCCCGCGAGACCGACTTTTTTCCCTTCATCGGTTGCCGCGGTCGAGTGGTTTAAGACGCCTTGTTGCAGTGGCGTAATAGGTGCTTGTTAACGGGGGGTGCCAAATAATTCCCGGTAACTATATAGAATCAGTGGCGTTGCTAGGATTTCATGACTCATGAGAAAGAGACACATATCTCACCAACAAATTATAATGCGAGCACGCCTGCTGCGCGCACGAAACGTCTCTGTAGGGGGGTTTGGTGGAGGGAAGGGGTGTTTCTGCTACTTACAGTATAAACTTGCGATCAGAGGCGTCGATCCTGGGGGGTTGGGGGGGGGCAAACATATCGTTTTACCCCCCCCCCCCCAATAATTCCGGATGTGTAAAAATAAAATAAGATTGTAATGTTAGACAGAAATCGGCAAGCGAAATGAGATGCACAACTCGTTCTTCATTCAAAAATGTGCTCAAAATATCCGTTTTTCACAGTGGAATATAAACATTTTCAGCTCGCGTTTCGCGCTCGCATCACTTCTTTAGCAATAAACCCATACTTTTCATGATTAAATGGGTGAATAGAATGTCCCGTTTTCAGGTAAACCTAAAAAAACTCCCGCTTCGATTTGCAATAATATTTGGTTGGATATACATCTTGTTCTTTATTAAAAAGTCCATTAAACTGTCAATTTTTTCAGCTCGCGCGCTTGCGTCAATTGTTCTTTTAGTTACCCATCTTAATCATTGTTACCAAAATGCTTGGAATATCAAGCTTTCAACCGGCAACCGATGAAGGGAAAAAAGTCGGTCTCGCGGACCTTCGGCCTCGCGGGCCTTCGGTCTCGCGGACCCTCGGTCTCGCGGCCCTCGGTCTCGCGGACCCTCGGTCTAGTGGACCTTCGGTCTAGCGGGCTGTCACCGTCCGGGTGTTGCGATACTGAAGTATAGTGATCCGCATCAAGGGAACCAGTAGTGCCCGTGTTGCTCATGATGTAGTCCTTTGCCAGGACTGTTCTACTTTTCATTTACGTTGTTGATCAATAACACAATCTTCGACCTCTACGCCCGAAATGAAAACAGCCGCACGATTTCCTCCCATCATTGGTGGAGGGCGTGAAAGAGGGGATAGCGCGATCACTGGGGAAGGCGCGCAGGGGATGGAGATTGAAGCAAATGTAGAGAAATAACAAGTACACCGACGTCTAGAATCTAGACTAGTCATGATGAGGCGCTTGATGGTCTTCACAGCAACCTCAGCTCGACAGTTGCTGTCGCTGTGGGAAAATGCAACAGAGGCAAGACGATGATGGAGGCCCCAATCCGAAAGGAAACGACGCGAAGCTACCGCTGTGAACTCAGGGCCACCATCAGAAGCCAGATCGTCGGGGATGCCAAAGGGTGACAAGTTAAGTATCAGTAACTATCACCCAATTTCTTTATTATCGTCCTTGTCCAAAATTTTAGAAAAAGTGGTTTATAGGAAAAACAGTTGATTTTTTCAAATCTCACAATATTTTTTCTAACTTTCAGTTTGAATTTAGAGAAAAACACAACACAGAACATTAATTATTGAGTTTCGTTGACAAAGTGGCCCACGCTTTTGATAACTGCTCACATCTAGTCGGCATTTTTCTGGACTTCTCCAAGGCCTTCGACACCATTAACCATGATATTTTATTGCATAAACTGTCTCATTATGGGGTGCGCGGGAAGGCCTTGGAGTGGTTCAGAATCTACTTGTCTGATAGACGTCAATTTGTGTCTTTGAATGGTCATGCATCCAACATGCAATATATTAATTGTGGAGTCCCGCAAGGCAGTCTGTTAGGGCCGTTATTATTTATTATTTATATTAATGACTTTTGTAAATCATCTGATGTCCTTTCGTTTATACTCTTTGCAGACGATTCTAATATATTTTATTCCCATAAAAATCCATATACTTTAGTAAATACTATAATAATGAACTTTTCAAGTCACAGAATGGATAAGATCCAACAAATTGTCTCTTAATCTACTTAAAACTAAGTATATGTTATTTAGCAATTCCATTGATACACTTCCGATGAACATTGTTTTAGATGACACTAATTTAGAAAGTGTCACATTCATAAAAGTTCTCGGTGTTACCGTTGATAATAAGCTTTCCTGGAAATACCACATAGATTGTACTTGTAAGACTATATCGAGAAACATTGGCATTATAAATGAATTGAAATTTCATTTTTCGTCGTCATCACTTTAATGCTATATTCTTCTTTGATCCTACCTTACCTGAATTATGGGATACTTGCTTGGGGCAGCACCCATCAAACCATTTTAGATAGACTGTTATTACTGCAAAAGAAGTCCCTTCGTATTATTCATAATTCAGCTTTTCGTTCACACACTGACCCACTATTTTTTGACAGCAAATTGCTGAAGATAAGCGACCTATACTTATTTCATTTAGGACAATTTGTGTTTAAATGTAACAAAAATACCCTTCCAAGTGTATTTGATTCTATGTTTCCGCTTAATCGGTCTTTTCATAATTACCCTACTAGGCAATCTAACGAATTTCATTTACCCCGTTTTAGAACTTTATTGGCAAAGTGTACATTTATGTTCGATGGACCTAGTTTTTGAAACTCCCTCGACAATAACATAAAAACAGCCCTTCCATACACTCTTTTAAAAGAAAACTGAAAAACTTCTTACTTAAATCCTATCGAGGTCTTCATTACTAATTCCCGCTTGTTATTACCCCCTTCAGACAGCAAGTTACTTTTATTTGTCTATCATTTTGTTTTATTCTCTACTTTCGGTGGCAATTCGTCCTGTTTCTATTTATGTTTATTTTTCCTTTTGTCGTCCTGTTTTTGTTTTTCCTCGTGATATTTTTCTCTGCATTGGTTTTGTCTTGTTCTGTGGGTTATCTTGTTGTTTTTTGTTTTGTTTTTGTTGTTTTGTTTGTTTTTCAATATATTCAGCAAGTCTCCGTAGGCAAATAGCAACCATTGCGTCTCCCCCTCTCTCTCCCTCCCTCTCTCTCTTCCCTTCTCTTCCTTTAGGGAGGTTTACATTATACAAGCTATGCTTTTTAGTGAATCTCCCATTTCCACAGATACCCCTTTTTCTTTTTAAATTATATATTATAATTTGTCTACAATATGCACCATATTTTGTATATATCTTGATATCTTAATTATCATGTATGTTTTTGAATATGATTATAATGACAATGATTTGTATCGCAAATATTTGTTATAAAGTATGAAAATAATTTGTATCATTTTCTGTTGGAAATAAATCTAAATCTGAATCTGAAACCTTCTTTATTTTGTATCCTTATCATTACAGTGCCACTGATACTTCGTGTTTAAAAGGTTCCTTCGCATACAAATCATGGCTGAGACACTCATAAATAAGAGTGTTCTTTACATTTCGATTATCAGATTCCGGTTGTAGGATTTCAATACTCCAATAATCACCTCCATCATTGTCATCATAGTCATCATTTTCATCATCATCATCATCATAATAACCAACAGCAAATTCGATTTCACATTCATCCTTTATTAGTTTTTGTCTCACCTGCATAGCAGAGTGAGACTATAGGCGCCGCTTTTCCGGCGGCGACGGCGGTGGTGGCGGCGGCGGCGTCAACATCAAATCTTAACCTGAGGTTAAGTTTTTGAAATGACAGCATAACTTAGAAAGTATATGGACCTAGTTCATGAAACTTGGCCATAAGTTTAATCAAGTATTACTAAACATCCTATTAGAGTTTTATGTCACATGACCAAGGTCAAAGGTCATTTAGGGTCAATGAACTTAGGCCATGTTGGGGGAATCAACATCAAAATCTTAACCTGAGGTTAAGTTTTTGAAATGTCATCATAACTTAGAAAATATATAGACCTAGTTCATTAAACTTGGACATAAGGTTAATCAAGTATCACCAAACATCCTGCATGAGTTTCACGTCACATGACCAAGGTCAAAGGTCATTTAGGGTCAATGAACTTTGGCCGATCTGGGGGGTATCTGTTGAATTACAATCAAAACTTTAAAAGCTTTTGGATCTGATTCATGAAACTTGGACATAACAGTAATCAAGTATCACTAAACATCCTGTGCAAGTTTCAGGTCACATGATCAAGGTCAAAGGTCATTTAGGGTCAATGAACTTTGGCCGAATTGGGGGTATTTTTTTTAATTACCATCATAACTTTGAAAGTGTGTTGGTCTAGTTCATAAAACTTGGACATAAGAGTAATCAAGTATCACTGAACATCCTGTGCGCATTTTAATGAACTTTGGCCATAATGGGGGTATCTGTTGAATAACTATCATAACTTTGCAAGTTTATTGATCTGACTTTTGAAACTTGGATCTAAGAGTAATCAAGTATCACTGAATATCTTGTGCAAGTTTCAGGTCACATGATCAAGGTCAAAGGTCATGTGAGATCAATGAACTTTGGCCGCATTGGGGGTATTTGTTGAATTACCATCCTATCTCTGTAAGTGTATTGGTCTAATTCATAAAACGTGGAAATAAGAGTAACCAAGTATCACTGAACATCTTGTGTGAGTTATAGTAGTTTTCAAAGTCAGCACTCCTGCTATGTTGAATCGCGTGGTGCAGGTGAGACGGCCAGAGGCATTCCACTTGTTTTAAACTTCATCCTCTCTTCATCTCATCACCATTACTGCCACCATCTTGCTGTTACGACACAGAAAATTTACACACAAATCACATATCATACCAATAATCTTAAGTTTTTGGTAATATCAAATATTCCTCCTGAGTAATGACATGGACATTTTTTTCTATTTTCAATACAAACAATATATCATCTGATAATAACTATTACTCAACTTAAGATTTTACTTCTAGATTTAGAGACATGGAACATAAATTCAGTTTGCTTCATAATAATGCTCGAAGTTTGAACAAAAATTTTGAATCATTGGAATCATTACTTTTCACTGTAAACAATTTCAAATTTTCCATTATTGGTGTCACGGAAACTTGGCTTCACAATACTTCACCTAATATATTCAGTTTGCAAAACTATAATCTTATTAGGCGTGACCGTGAAGAACAAAGAGGAGGAGGTGTAGCATTTTACATCGGTGAACATTTACAATTCAAAGTAACGAAAGAAATATCATTAAAACAGAGTGAAACTTTATTCATAGAAATCACGAAGCCAAAAAGCAAATATATAATAATTGGTTAATTTATAGACCCCCTCATGATAAAGTAAATTTATTTTATGAAGACCTTGAAACATGCCTTCATACTATTAGAAAATAAGAGAAACAAATATATTTAATGGGTGATTTTAACATCAACCTGTAATCCCAAAATAATGAACACGATTTTTTCCTACACACAATGCATTCATTTGGCTATTATCCCCATATAGATAAACCGACCAGAATTGATAGCCATTCATCAACACTTATCGACAACATTTTTTTCAAATATACACAACAAAAAAGTAAGTCCCCCTAAATCAAATTGCTGTAACTTTTGAACGGAATTATTTTGAGATATGATATTTCGTATGTGGTTTTCTACACTCATTAGGCAACTCCTGGAGAAATATGAGATTGATCGGTTGAGTCATGCATGAGTAATCAAAGACTGAATTAAAAATGACCATTTTTTTAAGTCACAAGAGTTGTGTTTCAGATTGTGCAAATACAATGTTGGACAAAAGTTGTTTTTCAGGTGAATTTTATGGTGTTATACTGGTTTACTATCCATCATTTAGCCACTCCACACACAATTTTGATATCTATGTTCATGGTTGAGTGAGCACATTGTATTGCAGGGGCCGCGGAAGCGGGGGGGGGGTTCAGCCCCCACTTTTTTCAAAAAGCATGTACAAAAATGTAAAAATGACCATACGATTGTGAGTTTTTGCATGGTCAGCTCCCCCCCCCCTTTGAAAACCGTTCCTTGGCCCCTGTATTGTGACGTATCATCATATTTTTTTTGGTAGTATCCTCTACAACTTGCTAGATCATGTTAAAATTTGAAAATGTTGGTGGCTCCCCCGATTATAGGCCCCTCTCCCATTTTAAAATTCTGGGTCCACCACTAATTTGCCCATAAATTAAACTGATCATGAGAAATTGTTACGAAAAGAATACATTTATGCCGTATAAAGAGTATTCATTCCTAAGTTTTCGAATGTGCTCGCTCAACCCTGAAAATGTTTTAAGTTCGGAAAGTGTGTGGTGATTCAAGCGTGAATGTTTAATTAAACGCCTTTGAATCATTTAAGCATGTTAAATGGTCATGAACATAACGAAAAAGTTGAGAAAAGATCATTTTCAGTTACCAAAATGAAACAATACTTGCCTATGATATTTGAAAATCATATTTTTTTGTTTTTAATAAATGTTCCTTGAACCGTGAAACGATGAATATTGTTGAAGATACTCTTCTCAAAAATAACTGTCTTCATATTCTATCATTTTTGTCTCACCTTCATAGCAGAGTGAGACTATAGGCGCCGCTTTTCCGACGGCGGCGGCGTCGTCAACAACAAATCTTAACCTAAGTTTTTGAAATGACATAACTTAGAAAGTATATGGACCTAGTTCATGAAACTTGGCCATATGGTTAATCAAGTATTACTAAACATCCTATTAGAGTTTCATGTCACATGACCAAGGTCAAAGGTAATTTAGGGTCAATGAACTTTGGCCGATTTAGGGGTATTTGTTGAATTACCATCATAACTTTGAAAGTATGTTGGTCTAGTTCATAAAACTTGGACATAAGAGTAATCAAGTATCACTGAACATTTTGTGCGCATTTTAGGTCACATGACCAAGGTCAAAGGTCAATGAACTTTGGCCATAATGGGGGTATCTGTTGAATTACCATCATAACTTTACAAGTTTATTGATCTGACTTTTGAAACTTGGATATAAGAGTAATCAAGTATCACTGAATATCCTGTGCAAGTTTCAGGTCACATGATCAAGGTTTAAGGTCATGTGAGGTCAATGAATTTTGGCCACATTGGGGGTATTTGTTGAATTACCATTCTATCTCTGTAAGTACGTGTATTGGTCTTGTTCATAAAACGTGGAAATAAGAGTAACCAAGTATCACTGAACATCTTGTGCGAGTTATAGTAGTTTTCAAAGTCAGCACTCCTGCTATGTTGAATCGCGTGATGCAGGTGAGACGGCCAGAGGCATTCCACTTGTTATTGATAAAAATGTGTAAAAAATTCAATTATTGCAAATTTGGACTTGTGTTTATTCAACCGTGAAATTTAGCCAAAAAAGTTGTATCGTACTTTAGAAAGTACCTTTTACAAGCCTTCTGGCTATTTTTCATGAAAAGTATGTGGAATTAGTTCCAGTAAAATAGAATCAAAGTCATGATATTCGGCTTGTGACTTTTGAAAAGTGACATTTTTGCCTTCTGACGGTGCTCACTAAAGCATGACGCAAAATGAGGTTAGCTTATAAAAATACCTACACGCTCATGTAAAAATATAATAAAAAACTCGCATTGGTTCGGAAATTATTGATGTTTCTTTAAGAGGGGACTTACTTTTTTTTGTGTATATATTAAAAAGAGATATTACCAGCGATTTGTTATTATCTGATATATCGGATCATTTGCCGCTTTTTTCATTTTGCGATAATGATATGCCAAAAGAAAATATACTAAAATCGACAATGTATAGAAAAGAATCTCAAAATAACATTGCATCGTTTAAAAGGGATCTTGCAATTGAAGAATGGTTGGATGTATTTCATGAGTCTAATTCAAACATTGCATACACAAATTTTAACAATAAATTGCAGACATTTTACGAGAAAAAAATTTCCTCTGACATCACAGGTCAAAAGAAATAAGGCAAAAATGCCGTGGATTTCTATAGCAGTTTTAAGATTCATACGTACCCGAAATAAACTTTACAAGGCATTTTAAAGAACCGATCTATTCAAAACAAAAATAAATACAAAACTTATAGAAATAGACTAACAAATACAATTCGAGCTTCTCGCAAATTATTTTATTCCGAGAAGCTTTACGAAGTCAAATCAAACATGAAAGCAACATGGGATATTATAAATGATCTGATTGGCAAGAAACCCTAAATATTACCCAAAGATAATTTCACAGCTCATGATATTGCGATAAATTCAGAAGATGTAGCTGATACCTTTAATTCCTTTTTTGTTAACTTAGGACCCTCATTGGCAAACAAACTTGACAGAACTGATGAAAATTTTGGAAAATTTCTTCCCACACCCATTAACTTTTCTTTATTCTTTAACCCAACAAATGTTCAGGAATTAACTGAAATAACAAAAAATCTCAAATCAAGCAAATCACAGGGAATTGATAGAATTAGTACTTCCCTTCTTAAGCAGATCATACACTATATTGCCTCTCCTTTGTGTCATATTTTTAATCTGTCGATTAGCACTGGAATATGTCCTGATTCCCTAAAAATTGCAAAGGTAAATCCTGTTCTTAAAAAAGACAATCCGCATGAAATAACACATTAATTCTTCCAAGCATTTCCAAAATATTAGAGAAGATTATTTACAATAAACTTTATAAGTTTCTAGATACTTTTCATTTTCTAAATTCTAACCAATATGGATTCAGGAAAGGATATTCGACTGATCAGGCGTTAATACAAATAAACGATAAAATTAAAAATGCAATGGCAAAAAAGAACATATAATAGGCGTATTCATGGACTTAAGCAAAGCCTTTGACACTCTTGACCACCAGATATTACTTTAAAAAACTTGAAAATTATGGAATTCGCGGAATTATACTATCTTGGTTTAAGAGTTATTTGTCCAATAGAAAACAATATGTAATTCACAATAATATTCCTTCTGATTTTCAGTTAATACAATGCGGAGTTCCACAAGGATCAATCCTAGGCCCCTTGCTTTTTTAAATATATATCAATGATTTGACTTCTGTAACAATATGTATTATTTGCAGATGACACCAACATTTTTTGTTCACATAATAGCTTATAAACTTTAGTAGACATAATTAACCGTGAATTACCACAACTATCTTTGTGGTTTAAATTTAATAAGCTTTCACTCAATATAGATAAAACAAACTTTATATATTTCAAGCATACACACTCATATGGTAACGAATTTCCTTACAATATAAACATAAACAATATTCCTCTCAAAAGGAAAAGAGAAACAAAGTTTTTAGGTGTCACAATAGATGAAAACTTAAATTGGAATGAACATGTACGTTGTATACTATAACTACTAGTATATCTAGAAACGTTGGTATACTCTACAAAAGGAAAAAACATAATTCCACATACAACTCTTGTCATACTATACAATTCATTAATATTGCCTTATATATCGTATTGCAACATAGTTTGGGCAACATGTGCAAAAACTAAGATTAATACAATATACTTATTACAGAAAAAAGAAATTCGAATCAGTACTGATTCCCAATATTCATCACACACAAATCCATTATTTCATAAACTAAAGACTCTAACAGTATTTGACATACTCTTCAAAGTTTACTACTTATGTTTAAGTACGTAAATAACATGCTCCCACCTTCATTCCACAATTTTTATACTCTGAATACATCATTCATACCCTACCCGTAACTCTTCAAATTTCCATTTAATCAACCCCAAATTGCTTATTGCGCAGAGATCCATAAGACACCATGGTCCAGATTTGTGGAACTCTCTACCAGAGCCTGTCAAACAATCTTCGTCTCTTCACTCATTTAAGGCAAACGTTAAAGCTATGTTATTATCAGAATATTTGAAGTAAAATTTCTGTGTCGTATTCTTTTTATCGTGAATTTATTCCTCCTTCGATTTAGTCATTACCAATATCTTCATCATGACCACCATCATCTCCATGGCCTTCATCATCATCATCATCATCATCATTAACATCATCATCATACATGGGCGGAAATCCCAGGGGGACAGGGGAGACGTGTCCCCCCTACCAAAAATAGTAGGGGGGACACAATATCAAATGTCCCCCCTACTATTTTTGGTCTTATGAAAGAAAAAAATGCATCATTCACATTCGAAATAATTCATGTATTTTTTTCTTGTCAAATTTTCCAGAGTGAACAAAATAAGATGAGGGGAAGACTTGGAAAATAAAAAGAATCTTTCATGTCACTATATAAAATTTTCGGTAGCGCTTCGCACTCGCATTGCCTGTTAGGTGATTGTTCAATATGGATCTTAAATATCAAGTTTGGAAGTCAATATACATTACACATTTCACCTCGGAAATCGAACTTTCATTATTTTGTGTGATTTACAAACTGATTTTTAAAAGGTGCTCTGTTAAAATGACAGCTCTATGGTCTGAATATTAAAATTTTCCGCTCGCGCTGAGCGCTCGTAAATTTCGATTAAGTACCTATTATTTTGCGCTCGCATTAATGGTAAAAAACAATTAACTGATGCATTCTATTCATAATTACAAAAGTGCTTGAAATGTCCAGTTTTCAGGCAATAATATCATCAGATTTCTTGCCCTCATTAGGCACTAATAAATAAGATATTAATTTAATGATTAAATTGTCCCTTTTGTTTCATCTCGCGCTAAGCAAGAGGGGTAGGAAGATAGTCATCATCTTCATATGACATGTCCAAAGGATGTCCCAGTCCTATGTCAAAACTCAAATTATAATGAAAAATATCAGTTCTTTATTAAGTGCGATCCATATCCACCTCACAATTTTCCTACAGAGTGCTTGAAATAAATAGCTGAAATTTACTCTTTTTTCAGATTCGAATATCATACAGTTTAAGCTCGCGCTCGCTCTGATTTTTCATGATAAAAGATGTGTAGAATGCCTAGATTCTAGGTCTGAATATGAAACACGCGTGCGCATGTTTATTCAGATACTCAGCTTGTTCTCTATTTAAATCATTATCCAGTTTCAGAACACAATTTTAAAGATTTTCTGCTCGCGCTTTGTGCTCGCATTATTAATGTAGGAAGATCCCTTATTACTCATTCTTTTCATGATTTACAAAACATGAATAGAGTGTGCAGTTTTTAGGTCTAAATCTCGATTTCTTTTTCCGCTCGCGCTTCGCACTCGCATCAATTGTTTAGTTATATACCTATCTGTCTAAATTAGAAAAAGTGCTTAAAATTTTCATTCCATAGGTAAAAATGTAAAAAAAAAATGATTTTTAAAATATTTAACGTCTTCATGGCTAACTGCAAGCAGTCTTTAACAGGTACCTTTTCCATCAGTTCATTTCTGCTCGTGCTTCACGTTCTTAGTAATTATTCATTTACATACACATCTTTTTTTCAGGATAGCAAACATTGCCCAGAATGTAAAAAATTTTAGGAAAAAATACATAAAATTTTCCCAAAAAAAAATTTTGCTCGCGCTTCGCGCTCGCATGATATAAATGAGGATTATGATATTATATATTTAAATTTATTCATAAGAATACAGCTAAGAAGTGACTATTAGGACTACCCCTTAAAAGAATAAACCAAAAATCATCTTCGAGTGGCCGATCGGGGAGAATATGGCTGAAAAAATCCGCCCCCCCCCCCATTGGCGAAGGCTGGATCCGTCCCTGCTTAACAAATACCTTTTCGATCAGTTCAAATTAAACGTATGTAAACATTTTCTGGCTGCACTTTGAACTCGCATTATTAATGTAAGGAAGACCCCCAAGTACTCATCCTTTTCATGACAGAACATGAATAGAGTGTCTCGTTCTTAGGTCTAAATCTTAAAATTTTCCGCTCACGCTCCGCATCAATAAATTGTTTAGTTATATACCTATTTACACAAAGTACTTAGAATTTACATTCTTTAGGTAAAAAATAAAAAAAAAATTCAGCTCGCACTTCGCATTATATGATTGTTGAATTATGTAACGCCTTCATGGCTAACTGCAAGCACTCTTTAACAGGTACCTTTTCCATTAGTTCATTTCGGCTTGCACTTCGCGTTCGTAGTAATTATTAAGTTGCATACTCATCTTTTTCAGAATAATAAACATTGCCCAGAATGTTCAAATTTTAGGAAAAAATACACAGAATTCCCCCCCCCAAAAAAAAAAAAAATTGCTCGCGTTTCTCGCTCGCATTCTATAAATAAGGATTATGGTATTATACTTTTATGTTGATTAATAAGAATAAAGCTAAGAAGTGACCATGAAGACTACCCCTTCAATGAAACAAACAAAAATCATGTTCGAGCGGCCGATCGGGGATTAACATATGGCTGACCCCCCCCCCTATTGGCGAAGGCTGGATCCGCCCCTGTGGTCCCCCTACCTTTCGGGACAGATTTCCGCCCATGTCATCATATCACCGTCACCCTCAGCTTTATCATCTTCATGTTCATATTATAATATATATTCGTATTTGAAAATATATGCCCATTCTGCTTTATAAATGTATTAATTAATTCAATTAGTATGAGTTTGGGGTTGTCATTTTTTTCAAGAAATCTGCTTAAGATGACAATCCTTCTCCTGCAAATTGTGAATATCATATAGTTAATAATTTTTGTCTGGAATCATCTTGTTAGTACTCTTTATTTATGATTCATGCCAGAAATGCTAACATATTATGTTTATTATGTTATGAAAAATGTATTATACGAATGTTATGGATGCAGAAGAAAACAATAAATCAAATCAAATCAAAAGGGAGAAAGAAGAAAAGAAAAAAGGAAAAGAAGGAGAAAGACAAGAAAAAAGAAGAGGAAGACGAGCGAATCGCGAAATCGGATATATCTGACCATTTCCCAATATTTGTTGAAATTGTATTTGATAGAGTCTCTAATGATAACAATAATGAACATGCATTTCGTGACTTATCGGATGACAATATTATTAGACTTTGGGAGAGATCGGCATTGGTTGACTGGAGTGAAATATACAATATACACGACGTTAATGTTTGTTTTGACAAGTTTATGGACATATTTATGTCGATTTATCAAGAAACTATACCACTAAAAAAAAATTCCCGATTTAATTATAAAAAAATACCCAGACTTCCGTGGGTTTCTAAATCGCTCCTGAAGTCTATAAATCGTAATAATAATAATAATAATATTCCGCATTTATATAGCGCTTAATGCATCGGACGACGTCTCTAAGCGCTTTACAGACATATTAAAACAATTTATATTGTACATACAAAAATAATCCTGAAAATAGTCATTTAAAAAGAAAATATGTTCGTTATCGAAACGTTCTTACATCCCTGTTACGTTTAGCTAAAACAGTATTTTGCTAATCAATTTAATAAGTACTAGTATAAGAAAGATGCATCGAGTACGTGGTAGATGATAAATAATGTTTTACACACAAAGAAATCGAAGGAGTTTATATATTTTTTTCCATTTATTTTTTATTTTATCTCTGTTTTGTGATTTTACTGCTTTTGAACTGTTTCAAATCATTTCCAATTACCTGTAAATATTGTGATTATATGTGATTTTGAATACCAATAAAACACATAATTAAAAAAAAATCGAAGGAGTTCACTAAAGAAATTGTAAATATTGATGTAACGGTTGTTAATCCTGCAGATATGGCTGACGTGTTTAACAACTATTTTGTTCATATTGGTGTGACTCTTTGCCATAATATTCCTGAACCTGACAAAAATTCCAATACTTTTTTAAAAAATCCCAACCCTAACACCGTTCTCCTTAGTCCGATCACTGAATTTGAAATTAAAAATATTGTAAATAATTTAAAACCTAAAAAAGTCCTGGATGCGACGAACTCCGGGGACGAACTTACGAATCGTGTCATAAAACGTGTCATTAATGAAATTTTAACTCCCTTGACTTTTATATTCAGCCAATCTTCGGTAACTGGTCTGGTTCCTCAAAATTTGAAAGTAGCCAAGGTTGCTCCAGTGTTTAAAAAAGGTGATAGACGGATTGTCAGCAACTATCGTCCAATTTCACTGCTTACTTCCCTGTCTAAAATTCTTGAAAGATTGATCTATTCTCGTTTGACAAATTTCTTATCTGATAATCATATTTTATGCGATTCCAAATTTGGTTTTAGAAAAAAACATTCCACTGTACACGCTTTACTTTCTTTTATTCACAAAGTGGCAAATGCTAATTATAATTCTCTGCACACAGTAATTCCTGGACCTTTCCAAGGCCTTTGACACGATTAATCCTGATATTTTGCTTTACAAGTTATCACATTATGGTGTGCGTGGAAAGGCCTTGGAATGGTTCACGAGTTACTAGTACTTAACTAACAGAAAACAATTTGTTTCAATAGAAGATCATACATCTCAAATGAAAACTATTTCTTGCAGTGTACCGCAAGGATCACTCCTAGGCCCACTGCTTTTCTTGTTGTATATTAATTATTTTAATAATTCATCAAATGACCTATCATTTATTCTTTTCGCGGATGATTCTAACCCTTTTTTGTCACACCGTAACCCTAATTCACTACTTACCATTTTGAATAGGGAATTGCGGTCTGTTCAGACATGGATTCAAGCAAACAAGTTGTCACTCAGTGTAAACAAAACAAAGTTTATACTTTTCAGTAACTCTTTGAATTCTTTGCCGGACCATGTAATTATAAACAATGTTAATTTGCAACAAGTTAATTTGCAACAAGTTAATTCCACCAAATTTCTCGGTCTTTACATCGATCATGAGTTATCATGGAAATGCCAAATTGATTATATATGTAAATTATCTTCTCGAAACACTGGCATTCTAAATAAACTAAAATATTTTTCCCTGATCACATTTTAAAAAACATTATATTCTACTCTTGTTTTATCCCATATAAATTATGGAATATTGGCCTGGGGTAATTGCAATACAACCTTAATTGATAAAATATTCACGATACAAAAACGAGCAATTAGGGTGGTTAATCAAGTTGGTTTTTATTCCCAGACAAATCCATTATTTTTCCAAAACAAAGTACTCAAATTATTTTTTTTATATATGCATTTCAAGTTGATATATTTATGTTTCAGCTTTCAGGAGATGAATTGCCTGATATATTTGAATCTATGTTTCAAAGGAACAATCTAATCCACACATATCCCACCCGGCTAAGTGACTCCTATCACCTTCCGCGTACTTGCACTCTCCTTGCTCAAAGAACAATCGCATTTGAAGGGCCCAGGTTTTGGAACGATCTTCCCATGATATGGTATTCAGTGCCTCACTTAATATATTCATATAATTTCCCTTTGTAAACTTTTATATACATATGCTTTGTTAATACGCTCAGGCTGAGTAATGAGTAATAAATAATAGTCATAGAGTGGCAGACTCTTTATTTATTTATCATTTTTTGTATTCCTATACATATCTACAATCGTCACATTTTGGCATTACTTTGTTATAATCAATTGACTTACCTGTCCTCTCCTTCTCATTAAGACTGATATTTTTTCTGGATCCTGCAGACTTAACAAGCTTTGCTTTTTTATGCATGTTCCCTCATATTTCATTCCTTTAAATTGTCTTTAATTTCAAATCTCTATTTTATTTAATTTGAATTGATTGTTATGCCTTGTCTGATTTGTATTCTCATGAGTTTTCTGATATTGTTTTCATATTGTTGTTTGTATTTGTGAAATATGTAATATAAAGTCAAATCAAATCAAATAGTGTGAGGGGAAGACTTGCAAAAAAAATCTTTCATGTTACTCTATAAAATTTTTGCTTGCGCTTCGCGCCAGAATTGCCTGTTCGATGAGATTCATATCTTGCTCAATATGCTGATCATGGATCAAGTTTTGAAGTCACTATACAAAACATATTTTAGCTCGGACATCGAGCTTTATTTTGTTTTTCATTTACAAATTCAAGTGATCTGTAAATGTCCGTTTAAGGGTCTACATATCAGCAATTTAAGCTCATGCTGCGTGGTCACATTGATTTGCCAAGTTCCTACTGTCTACGTGTATTCCATAAAATTATATTAAACAAATGTATTCAGAATGCCCAGATTCTAGGTTCAAGATTCTTTATTCAAAATGTACTTACATTATCCAGTTTCACATCAGAATATCAAAAATTGTCTTCTCACACTTCACGATCGCATTATTAATGATACCCAATTATCTACATCCTATTTATGATTTACAAAATATGAATAGAGTGTCCCGCTTTTTAGGTCTAAAATCTCAATTTTCTTCCTTTAGCGCTTCGCACTCGCATCAATTGTTTAGTTACATACCTATCCCATTAAAAAAAAGTGCTTAGAATGACCATTTTTTAGGTCGGAATATACAAAAAAATTGCTCGCGCTTCGCGCTCCCATTATTGAAATATATACCGTCTGTGTGGGTAACTGTAAGCAGTCCTTAACAGGTCCCTTTTCGATAATGCTCGAACAGTTAATATAAATTTCTGCTCGCGCTTGGCGTTCGCAGTAATCATCTAGTTACATACGAATCTTGTTCAGGATCATACATAATATTGCCCAGAATATTAAATTTTCAGGACCAAACACATGAAAGTAAAAAAAAAAAAAATCGCTCGCGCTTCGCGCTCGCCCTTTTTATAAGGCTTATGAGATTATTTCATGTTTATGTTGTTTTATAAGAATAAAGTCGGGGAAAATATAGGTGAAGATAATTTCGGGCCCCGTCCCCTATTGGAGAAAGTCGGATCCGCCCTTGTGACACATACACACGCACCAGAAAAAATTGTGCCCCCCTGAAAAAGCACGGACCCCCAGTGCCCACCCGGAACAAAATCCTAGCTACGCCACTGGACCACAGAGATGGGTAAGTGGCAAGGGCGATCCCGATCCGATTGACCGTCAGATAAACAGATTTTCGAAATGGGCAAATAGCTCTGGGGAACCTTGATTTAAGCTACGCCTACCGTTGTCCTCTTCATTCATTGTCTTTCACATATTTAACACAAGAGTTGCCAAAGCTGTTGTGCATGAATAATTTCTCGCATTTGTATAACTTCTCCCGTAAATGTGCTGTATCAAAGCAATATAGCTTTGATCCAGCTGGGGTATGGCGGCTTGTCATTGTTCAAAACCCACCTACACCCGACAAAGGAAATTAAAATTGGTATCATGTCGAAAATCTGTTTAATATCTGACGGTCAATCTGATCGGGGTCGCCCTAGCCACTAATCCGTCTCTTTGGTCTAGTGGTTAACGGCACCGGCGTTCCAAGCTGGAGGCCAGGGTTCGATTCTTGGCAGAGACTTTTTTTCGGCATCATCAATTTTTCCAAAAGGGCAAGTAGCTTTGGGGAACCTTGATTTAAGCTATGCCTACCATTGTTCTCTTCATTCATTTCTTTCACATAAATATATATATATATATATATATATATATATATATATATATATATATATATATATATATATATATATATAAATGTAAATATATACTACCCCTTCAAAGAAACATGAACTTCGAGCAGCCGATCGGGGAAAATTTGACTTAAACCCCCTCCCCCCTATTGGCGAGACTGGATCCGCCCCTGTTACACACATACTATCTGCCTATATTGTAGTTCAACAATGGATGCAATGTAGGGCCCAAAATCCTATAATGCAAAATTGTAGAGATGCATAGTGTGCATATCTGGATGCAAGTACTGTCCACGATATAAATCAGATATAAATACCAAATTTACATGAGTTAAATGAGATAACAATAAAAAGAAATGATAATTGACATACAAGTTCACATCTTCCTATGACAATGGGTGTAAGAGAGGGGGGCAGCTAGAGGGGGTTAGATGGCTTGTATTCTAAAGGGATGGGGGCTAGTCTGGTTAGAAATAAGTAAAAGTTAGAACAAGATACCAGTAGCACTCATTCTCAGCCCCCCCAGATATGAAACTCGATGGACATTAAATCATGTCCAACAAGTACCAGTATGCTTAAATGATCGTGAAGATTTATCAAGCTGAGCCATTCGATGTCAACCTGGGGGCCGTTTCATAAAGCTGTTCGTAAGTTAAGAGTGACTTTAAGAACGACTGGTGATCCTTTCTTACGCGCTAAACCATCGCCTATGGTGTATACCATTTACCAAGAGAAAGGATCACCAGTCGTTCTTAAAGTCGTTCTTATCTTACGAAAAGCTTTATGAAACACCCACCAGTGCATTCGAACCCTTCAAGCATAGCAGTCGTTTAAGGCGCGGGATACTCGGCAAATGAGTGACGGCTTCTCAAAGCGCAATGAACGAGAACTAGTACTATTAATATCCTACATGTATCACAAAACATTACAAGACAAAATAAATATTGCAAGTAATTATCAAAGGTAACATTTGATCACGCACTTACTGAAAATTAAATAATGAAATAAGACTAATATTACAAAACATTGTTTAATACAGTTACATATTACTTGATTACTTGGAAAAGAAAAAAAAGTAATAATAAAAATATACACATCCATTCGTTACTCTAAATCAACCTGTCCCCATTTCTGGAGATGTATTGCCAAGGTATTCCTCTCTTGTGCAATCTTATATTCCTCTTCCCTATATTTTCTACAATATTTTATTATGATTCCAACAGGTGGTAAAACAGCTTCCGGCTTTGCAGAATAAATCTCCTTTTTTAACTATTAAAATTACTGTATTTAGACATTTTATCATATATGAACTTCCATCAATCCCTAATAAAGTGTCTTCCATTCTCCAATTCTTTTAACCTTAATTTATGTCTAATATTTTTCCAAAGTGCTTGAATATTCTGGCAACTTTTAAATAAGTGATCAAGAGTTTCATCTTCTTGGTAACAAAACGAACATATTATGTTAGATGAAATCTAACCTAAATTGTATGAAGTTTATCATTTGTGTTTAAAGCCCCGTGCAGCTGTTTAAACTGAAATTCCCCAAGTTTACAATGCACGGTATAGAAAAACCCGGGAGAAAAACGCGGTCTCATGAAAATATGCCGACTTTGTTTTACTGTTAAACCTGAGAAAAAGTGATCGATTTTATGCATGTCATCCGTCTTTTTTAAACCGTTAATAAAATATCTATATCATTGCTTTGAAAAGATCTTGTCTAGGGTTACATTTCTTCCGAATAGTTCTAAAGAGATATGGTCGTCATGGGGCTGATTACTTTGTAGTGGATTAAGCCTGAAAGAACGTTTCCATCCAATTGGCAGAGCATCATATATATTTTTAAAATATCAGAGTCCAAACCGCGGTTTGAATACTAAATATGTTATGAGTATGAGTTTTATATCAAATACCATTTTGCTATCAATACATACATGTTTGTTATTAAATATTATAGTGTTTGAAACACAATCATTCTCCTTTGTCCTACATTCTTCCATTCCTTGCCAAACTCTTAACATTTCAACATAGAATGTAGGTAACTTTGCTTTGATCTTGGCGGTATTACAATTAAATTGAAAAATGAACACACCACCAATGATTGATTTACATAAATTGAGCAGCGTTTTCCATTCATCTGCATGATTGTTACATCCTTTTGGGACACAGTCCTGGTTTGTACTGGTTCCTAATGTCTCATTAAATTTATTTTATCCTTGTTTAATATGAGACCACTTAATTTACCAAAAACATCAAAAAAGTAATTCAAGTCTTTCTAAGGACCGTTCATCTCGTACAAAATTCGATACATCATCAGTATACAACACTTTTCAAACTTCATTCTGAGTCAATAAAATACCCCTAACTCCTGTATCATTTTTTTTAAATAATATTTGCAAGTAATTCAATAGATAATATAAAAATGTAAGGCGAGAAGGGATCTCCCTGTCTTACTCCCCTCTGTATATCAAAATAACAGTTGTGAAGCCACCATTCATAATTCATAACACAACTACATGCTCCACTATACAAAGTTTTGATCCACTGTCTAAAAGATACACCAAATCCAAACATTTCTAATACATTTTGTATAAACTCATGCGATACAGAGTCAAATGCTTTTTCAAAATCCACCGCTAATAAATAGCCTTTTATATTTTTATTCAAAGCCTGAAACAAAATATTATCATCAGTAAGACGAACTGCTTGGCCTATATGTTTCGATTATTAATGTATCCACAAACCTGGTAAACCTGTATAATTTCGGGGAGAATCTCTTTAATTCTTTTGGCAAGAACTTTAGTGAGAATCTTAAATAGGGCTATAGTTTTTAATGTATAGAGGGATTTTACCTACTTTTTCAATTAGAGTGATTACTCCTTGTTTCTGTGATGCAGACAATTCACCTTTTTCAAAAGCTTCATTTAAACAATCAACCAATAGGCAATACACACCAAAAAGTGGAGTAGAATTCTGTGGTTAAACCATGGGCGGAAATCCCAGGGGGACAGGGGGGACGTGTCCCCCTTACCAAAAATAGTAGGGGGGACACAATATCAAATGTCCCCCTACTATTTTTGGTCTTTTATGATGGAAAAAAATGCATCATTCATATTCGAAATAATACATGTATTTTGGACTGAATGACCTTACATTTGGGTGAAAACTTTTTTTTGTATGCCAAATTTTCCAGAGTGAATAAAAGATGAGGGGAAGACTTGGAACATAAAAAGAATCTGTCGTGTCACCATAAAAAAATTTTCGCTCGCGCTACGCGCTCGCATTGCCTGTTAGGTGATTGTTCAATAGGGAGCTTAAATATCAAGTTTGGAAGCCAGTATACATTACACATTCACCTCGGAAATCGAACTTTCATTATTTTGTGTGATTTACAATCTGATTTTTAAAATGTGCTCTGTTAAAAATATCCCTTTTCAAGTCTCATTGTCAAAACGTATCAGAGAGCGCTACTCGCTCGTTTTGATTGGCGAGTTAGGTATGTCTCAATATTAGTTTTCATGACAGTTTATCAAAGATTTTGGTTCGCGATTTACGCTCGCATTAATGGTTAAAAATATATTAACTGATGCATTCTATTCATAATTACAAAAGCGCTTGATGTCCAGTTTTCAGTCCATAATATCATCAGATTTCTCACCCCCATTGGGCATTAATAAATAAGATATTAATTTAATGATTAAATCGTCCATTTTGTTTCATCTCGCGCTTAGCCAGAGGAATAGGAAGATAGTCATCATTTTCATATGACATGTCCTAAGGACAGCGGCGTACCGTGGGTCACGGCATTGGGGGGGGGGAGGCACCAGCAAAAAATTTGAGTCACTTAGTGAGCGCGCTCAGTTCTTAGGTATACTGGCCTAATATAGACATTTTAAGGAAGCACTTGTAGTCACTGTAATCATAAATAAAAATACGCATCTCAGCAATCAAATAATGTGAGCGCGAAGCGCGAGCTGAAAATTTTTGATATTCAGACCTAAAAAGGGACATTGTAATCGATTTTGTAATCATGATACGTACCTGTCTCGCTAAACAATGCGAGCGCGAAGTGCGAGCCGAAATTTTTGTATATATTGACCCCAAACAGGGAGATCTTAAGGACTATATTTTAGGAATCCCTTAATAGTATACATATCTCACCATAGTCATCTAATGCGAGTGCCAAGCGCTTGCTGATTTTGTTAAAATAACATCTGAACACATGAAGCACTTTGTGTAGTCATTGTAATCATGATTACCATACGCATCTCACTAACCAAATGATGCGAGCGCGAAGCGCGAGCTGAAAATTTTTGATATTCAGATCAGAAAAAGGGACATTTTAAGGACTGATTTTAGGAATTCACGGAGAGCAGACTTATCTCACCAATCCACTGATACGAACGTAATCACGGACAGGAAATGTTTTATATTAAGACTTTAACATGGGGCAATCATTTTAAGTAGTCATTAAAAAAGGAGCATATGTCACTACATAAAACAATAATATATTTGGTGTATATTGACTTGAAACGGGAGTTTTTCGTACAACAGGTTTATATATCTCTCTAAACAGTCAATGCGAGCACCAGGAACAATGACAACATAGGCCCTGAGCAAATTACGTTATGATAAAAATATTTCCTATGTAATATAACATAACATGATTATAATGTAATATACCATTATAATGAATATTAATTTCTTCTTTCCCACTACGTTCCTCTTCCTTTCTCCTTCTTTTTCTCCTTTTCCCCCTTTTTTTGGTCAGCCGATTGGGGGGGCACGTGCCCCCCATGCCCCCCCCGTAGTTACGCCACTGCCTAAGGATGTCCCGGTCCTATGTCAAAACTCAAGTAATAATGAAGAATGTCAGCTCTTTATTAAGTGCAATCCATATCCATCTCACAATTTTCCTACAGAGTGCTTGAAATATAGAGCTGAAATTGACTTTTTTTCAGAACAGAATATCAAATAGTTTAAGCTTGTGCTTCGCGCTCGCTTTGAATTTGATGGTAAAAGATCTATTTAGAATGCCTAGATTCTAGGTCTAAGTATGAACCAAGCGCACATGTTTATTCAGATACTCAACTTGTTCTCTATTTAAATCATTATCCATTTTCAGATTACAATATCAAAAATGTTCTGCTGACGCTTTGTGCTCGTATTATTAATGTAGGAAGATCCCCTATTACTCATTCTTTTCATGGTTTACAAAACATGAATAGAGTGTCCCGTTTTTAGGTACAAATCTCGATTTTTTCCGCTCGCGCTTCGCGCTCGCATCAATTGTTTAGTTATATAAATATCTCTTTAAATTACAAAAAAAAATGGTTAGAATCTTCATTCCTTAGGCTAAAATGTAAAAAAAAAATTAGGTCTCGCTTTGCGCTCGCATTATTTGATTTTTTTAAAAATATGTAACGTTTTCATGGCTAACTACCAGCAGTTTTTTACCTTTTCTATCAGTTCATTTCTGCTCGCGCTTAATTAATTTACATACACATCTTTTTAAGGATAGCAAACATTGCCCAGAATGTTCAAAATTTTAGGAAAAACTACATTATATTTCTAAAAAAAAATTGCTCGCGCTTCGTGCTCGCCTTATATAATTATTGTGTTATTATATATTTATGTTTATTCATAAGAATTAAGCTAAGAAGTGATAGGACTACCCCTTCAAAGAAACCAAAAATCATCTTCGAGCGGTCGATCGGGGAAAATATAGCTGAAAAAATCCGCCCCCCCCTTGGCGAAGGCTGGATCCGCCCCTGCTTAACAAGTACCTTTTCGATCAGTTCAGATTAAACGTAAATGAACATTTTCTGGCCGCATTTAGCACTCGCATTATTAATGTAAGCAAGACCCCAATTACTCATCCTTTTCATGATTTACAGAGCATGAGTAGAGTGTCTCGTTCTTAGGTCTAAATCTCAAAATTTTACGCTCGCGCTCCACATCAATTGCCCAGTTATATACATATTATGTTTAAGTTGCAAAAAGTGCTTAGAATTTCCATTCTTTCGGTAAAATTTCAAAAAATTTCAGCTTGCGCTTCGCGCTCGCATTATTTGATTGTTGAAATATGTAACGCCTACATGGCTAATTGCAAGCAGTCTTTGACAGGTACTTTTTATATCAGTTCATTTCTGCTTGTGCATTTAGTTTCACACACATCTTTTTCAGGTTAAAATAAACTGCCCAGAATGTTCAAATTTTAGGAAAAAATACATAACATTTCCCCCCCAAAAAAAAATTGCTCGCGCTTCGCGCTTGCAATATATAAATACGGATTATGATATTATATATATGTTGATTTATAAGAATAAAGCTTAGAAGTGACCATGGGGACTACCCCTTCAATGAACAAACAAAAATCATCTTCGAGCAGCTGATCGGGGATTAACATATGGCTGAAAAAATCGCCCCCCCCCCCATTCGCGACGGCTGGATCCGCCCTTGGGGTCCCCCTACCTTTCGGGACAGATTTCCGCCCATGGGTTAAACCATCATTACCCGGGGCTTTATCAAATTGCATGCTTTACAAAGCCTCAAAACATTCACTTTTGCTTAATTCATATACCTTCACAGCTATTTTTATTGTCTTCTGATAATTTAGTAATACCTTGGAGGAAAGGGATTTTTTTCAGTAAATTATCAACATCATTGCAAACTCCCTTGCAAGAATATATAAGGAACTGTAGAATAATTTGATGATTTTTAGAATTTCACCTTTGTCGCCATGTATCTGATTATCTTCACCTATTAATTTATCAATCTCAAATTTACGTTTGTTTGATAACACAAGTTGTTCAAAAAATGCAAAATTCTTTTCCCCTTTTTCACTCCAGGCCGCACGTGACCTTACTTTGAGACCATCAAGGCCAAAGTCAAATAACTTCTTAAAGGTCAAGTCCACCTCAGAAAAATGTTTATTTGAATCAATAGAGAAAATAAAAAATAAGAAAGTTATGATATTTCAAAGTTTCGCTTATTTTTCACAAAATAGTTGTATGCACAAAATAGTCACATGCAAATCAGAGAATCGATGAAGTCCCTCACTTACTATTTCTTTTGTTTTTTTATTGTTTGAAATACAATATTTCAATTTTTACAGATTTGATAATAAGGACCGACTTGACTGAACCATAAAATGTTAAACAATGGTAAATTCACATGTTCAGGGCGAAAGAAATATTTGTTTCACAGGACAATGGGGAGAAAATTAGAATATTTCATATTTCATATAACAAAATACAAAAGAAATAGTGAGTGATGTCATCAGTTCCATCAGTGCATACCGACCAGGATGTGCATATAACTATTTTGTGAAATTAAGCAAAACTTTAAAATGTCATAACTTTCTTATTTTACATCTGATTTTGATGAAATTTTCAGTGTTGTTCTTCTTGGATTTTTCTCTTTTTATTCAAATCCACTTTTTGTTGGGGCGGACTTGTCCTTTAAGGTGTTCTCTTTTTTTCATCCAAATCTTTCTGCAAAACAGCGGTTATTCACAGCAATTTGCTGTTTTAAGTCTTTCACTTCGGACTCTGAAATCAGCTTTTGCTTATTTCTTTCTCGTGCCTTTTCTTTAGAATATTTTCGAGTATACTCTCTAATATTTAAGCCCCAAAGCAATGAGTAATTAGAAAAGACATTTCTGTATTGCTTTTTCCAACTAAGAATCTTTTCATAGCAGAAACATATATCATAACATACACTGTTAATGAATTTCCAGTATACAAGGACCTCGCTTCACTTCTCTCTTTCCACTACTGCAGGTAAGCAAGATTCCAGAATGGTCTGGAGTTATGGACGCTAAAATGTCACATTCCAACACCAGTGTTTCAACTTCTTTTGATATTCTCCAATAATCTAGCCTACTTTGAATAGGTGGTGTCTTCTGTCCGGAAAATAAACTGTTATTTTACTGGATATCTTTTCCTCAAAATATCTATTAATTGAAAGCTGTTCATGAACTCAAAAAATTCTGTATCAAATCTAGATTTCACCTGTATGGTTGGTGCCAGGTAAAAATGGCATAGGTAAAAATGGCAGAGGTAATACTGGCAGAGGTAATAATGGCAGAGGCAAAAATGGCAAAGGTAAAAATGGCAGAAGTAAATATAGCACAGGTAAAAATGGCAGGAGTAAAAATAGAAGAGATAATAGTGGCACAGGTAAATATGGCAAAGGTAACGGACTGAAATCGACAAGTTCGGGATTTTGTCGAACCACCTGCATATCTTGGATAACAGAAAAATAACAAAACGTTCTGTATGATAAAAGTAATTTGTCATATTTCAACATGGATACGAATAGATATTGATTATACGTATATAGTTTAATGTTAATTATATTATAATAGCAAAGAGTGTTCATTTTTCAGAGCAATACCTCATTGCAGGAAGTCCAAGTGGATGTCGGGTTCCTAAACTAGAAACTATTACCGCGTGAATTTAGAAATGTGTAGCAAATCAGGGATTTCATTTCTACCATTCTTTCGATCTATAGAAGGGGAAGCTCATCATGACAAATGGTTTATAGTAAAAATATCAGAAAAATATATTGGTGAATATTTGAGGAAAACCCATTAAAGATTAAGGAAGTTAGAAGTTTGAGTTTTTGATCTGTGTCGTCATATACGAGCAGCTGCCCCGTATTTTAAAGCATCAAAATGTATACTTTTCAATTTTTTAATAAACGGTTCATGATTGCTATAAGAAATTCTTCCAGGAGCGGATGTGAAATGATTTGTATTTTGATATACGTAAGGTACAATAAAAAACATTTTCCTTTTTTTTTGAAAATGACATATTTTTTTTTTAGAAAATGACATTAGATTGGTATTTCTATTACACTATGCTGTACATGGAGGAAAAACTGCTCGTTATTTTACACCGAGCCGTATGGTTGACCCCATATGATCTAATTTATCATCTAATATCCTGTTAAAATCACCAACTAATATACCCGGGGAGGGGGGGGGGGCACTTACATTGACGTGGATACCATGCGCGACCCCCAAAACACGTGATGTAATTTTCACGATAGGGCACGTTACGTGCGTGATAAGGGTGTCAAAAACACACAAATAATAAAAAAAGGGTATTTATTTCGCTAGGAAAATTGCGTGTTTAGGGTCGAATTTGCGGGGATATGATAAAACAAAATTAAAATGTTTTATGAAGGATGTCCTTTTTATTTGCTCCAACACTTCGTGTTTAGAGTCCGATTTGCCCGAGGTGTAGAAGGTGGAGTCGTACTAAACCAAATAAGGTAAAGCCGACGACCGAAGGACCCGTAATAATAAAACATTCCTGTACTTGTTTAGGGGTTCATTTCAGGGAATATTTGCCAAGAGTATCTTTTTTTGTTTCCAATACTTGTTAAGGGTATAGGCACACGCCAATACTTGTTAAGGGGTGCATTTTCAGAATATGGAAATTACGTGTTTAGGGTGCTTTTCGAGACCCCATGGTCGCGCATGGTATCCACTCCTGAATGGAAGTGCCCCCCCCCCGGACTAATATAATAACATGACTGAGAAAAAACATTTTATTTATAATGATATTGATTGTTTTCAGGAAATCTATTTGCTCATTTGACTTGTTCTTAGTTGGAAAATAAACATTTCCTTTTATCATTCCATTGATCTAAAGCTCCATGATCATTCTAACTCCTTCTAATTCACAGTAGAATATAATATATCTACCGTCATTATCCCTTTCCATCTTTACAAATAGTATTAAGCTCAGCTGCAAAAGTATTACGCTCCGCTGCATTATTTGCACATGTTATGTAGATATCTTCGGTGCAGACTTTGCATCGCACACCCAGCTGACAATGAAAGCAAACTTAGACTCTTCACTAGTCGCTTTGTAGCTATTTTTGCGGAGATTGCCTTGCGCAGGGCGCGCGTTCCCGTTTTACACCCTGGCGAAGGCATTCTCCGCAAAAATAGCTAAAAAGCGACTAGTGAAGAGTCTACGTTTATTCAACACGAATGTTTGCCTTGATCATTTGCCTTTGCCGAATTGCAGGTAATTTGCCCCAAATTTGCACCCGATGGACCTATTACAACGTAGTGGTATAGTTCAGTGGGTGTCACGTGCGTAAAACATTCCCCATAGACTTGTGTGTTAAAATGGCACTTTGAAAAATTCATAAAAAATAAATGTGAAATTAGAGGGTGGAATGTTTACTACCATTGGATAGGATATATATCTGGCATTCCATATCTGACCAGGAAAGGGTAGCGTAGCCAGCTCATTTTAAAAATAAATTGCCATTTATGAAGATAACTATGAATGGATCAAATTCATCGACTCAAACAGTAAAATAGCCCTAATTAGTCCGCCAGTCAAAAAAATAGTTCCAAGTCAATTTTTTATCTTCCCAATTTGGGCGAAGGAAGTTCATGAAGTAGTTACCATTTCTAGAATCAGTGTTAGATTTTGAATCATATTCATACAGTTTTGTCAATCAGCCACATCAAATTGAAAAAAATTCGAATGGGTTGGGTCGAACGAATATCTTGAGCCTTCCTGATGTAATTAGGCTCATGGCACCAGTGGTAATTTGCCCCCTCACTATCATGGAAGTAGATAATATTCATCGGACACTGCATTCTATGAGTAGGATGTAAAATAGATCTATCAAAGTTTATTTTTTGAAAAACAATCATTATATAGCCTATAGGGTATACGTAAGACAATGTTTGTTGATCACTGCATTATTAATTTAAGATTAAGATTCATACAAGCTTGATGAATACAAGATGTTCAAACAATTTATTCATATATTATCTATTCACTTGTTGGCAAGAAATTTGTATGTTATTTGGGTTTTTTTTAAACTTTATTTGATGTAAAGTACTGTATACTTTGTACCTTAATTTGACGATGGTATTTGGGGCCGTGTATTAGTGATAAAAGACATATAAAAACTCAATAAATATAGTAAAATTCGCAGAGCAAAATGTTGGAAAATTGATCAAAATCGGATAACAAATAACGAAGTTATTGAATTCTAAAGATTTGCATCATTCCTGTGAAACAATTCTAGGCATGTCTTCATGAATATTCATTAGATGGGCTGATGTCATATTTTGTATTTTATTTCATGAAATTAGGTTTATTCAATTGTTCTGTTTTTCTACCAAGAACTAATACAATTGGATTGACAACTAAGTGCATTATTAATTTTATTTATTGCCGCAACTTATTTCATCATAATGGAGACAAATCATTTACAGATTTATGAAAAAATGAAAAAAAATATAATTTCTTGTATAATAACATAAGTGAAAGGAAAGTGGGGATGTGACATCATCAGCCCAACTTGATGATGTGCATAAAACTGTTTTCACAAAATACTGTAATAAACTTTTAAAACTTGTCCGATTCTGATAAAATTGTCAGCATTTTGCTCTGTGAATTTTACTCTATTTATTAAGATTTTCAGCCTGGACGATTCCTTTCCTAGGGGAAACTAACTGGACATGATTATACTCAAATTGCTGCAAGTAGTTTTTACTTTGTTTTCCAAATTATAACTATAATTACTTGTAGTAATAATATTAGTAGTCGCCGCATCGTCGTCGTATAGTAGTAATAATAGTGGTACTTTTAGTAGTTAATGTAGTTATACATGTATTATTGCTATATGATAATTATTATCATGGTTAGTAGTAGTAGTAGAAGTATAGCATACTTTATTTTCATTAGCATCATTTTGAAACTGTTATTATAAATTGCATAGTTTGTTGTCAATATTATCATCATTATTACCACTATTCATGGGTGTCGATCACGGGGGGGGGATGGGGGGATATATCCCCCCAATATTTCAAGTGGGGGGGATGGCCTGTATTATCATCCCCCCAATAATTTAGGGTAGAAAAATTATAATAATGATGATGAAAAAATGAAAAGATTGATCATGATGATTATAGTATGCCATCAATCAGTTTGTTTCCCTCGCAATTTGTGTATATTGTTTTCCAGGACTTTTAAACAGATGGGTGGAGGTTCAAGATGAAAAAGAATGAAATGTTTATTTATATGATATTTTTAACACATGGCATAAAAGGACCCCAACGAAAAACAACTTTTGTTGATAGGGTGTTTCATCCCACCAGTGGTGGGCAAATTAATTTTAATAAATCAATTAATTCAAAAGGGTGGAAAAATAAACGGGAGTAAAATGCTGGCAAGATAAATCGTCTAAGGAATGACGGTTAGCCCGATGGTGCACGAGAAGCCACACAGTTTGTAATTTGTGCTAGTCTTGATTGGTCAGAATCTGCATTTTATCATCATGCATTAGGAAGAAAAAAGATATTGCCAGTCGGGTTGTATACACAGAGGCGTCGATCCTCAATAATTCCGCATGTGCAACTAAAAATATGATTGTAATGCTACACTTAAATCAGCAAGTGAGATTGAGATACCAACTCGATTTTGATTTAAAATCGTGCTCAAAATGTCTGCTTTTCAGATTGGAATATAAAGCTTTTCAGTTCGCACTCGCATCATTTCTGTACCAAAACCCCATACTTTTCATGATTAAATAGGTGAATAGAATGTCCCGTTTTCAGTTCTAAACCTCAAAAGAACTCCCGCTTCGATTTGCAATAATCTTTTGTTGGATATATATCTTGTTCTTTATCAAAAGCGTCCAATAATCTGTCTTTTTTTTCCAGATCGAAATATCAAAATTTTCAGCTCGCGCTTTGCGCTCGCAACTATTGTTCTTCTAGATAACCATCTCAATCATTGGTACCAAAAATGCTTAGAATATCAAGCTTTCAGGTCAAAATATAAAGAAATTTCAGCTCGTTCTCTAGTGAGTTAATACAAAGAAACCTAAACTTCCTGTTTTCATGTCATACTAAAAAATTTCAGCTCGCGCTTCGCGCTCGCATTGTTGGTGAGGGTGAGATATGTGTCTCTTTCTCATGAGTCATATATATATATAGGCCTATGTGTGGGTGGGTGAGTTTCTTCGTTTTGTGTGATAGAGCGCCTTTAGAACGTTGATTCATGATTTTGCCCCCCCCCATCTGAAAAATGGATCGACGCCCCTGTGTATACATCATGCTCAATAAACAGATCACTATGTACATGGTCCAGACAATTTTTGTCATTTTTTTTCTTTCGCATGAGTTTAGAATAGGCTCACTTGAATGTGAATTAAAAAAAAAATATATAAGTAAAGTACACTACAACAATGAAGGAATTTCCAAGAACACCATGCATATCAACCACTCCCAAATGTCCTTATTTGTGATTTTAGTGGGGGTAATGTTGAAAGATCCCCATCCACAAAAAATTTGTGTCAATCATCCCCCCCAACCAAGAATACCGATCGACACCCATGCCACTATTAATATATTGTTAGCGTCATTGTTATGAACAGCGTGAGTATTGTTATTGATTATTTTATTATTTACCGTTCGTCTTGTTCTTGTTTCTTCTCCGGCCTTCTTCTCAGTCTTTTTTCCCTTCTTCTTATTTTTCCTCTTCTTCTCAGTCTTCTTTTTCTTCTTGTTTTCTTCTGCTTTTTTTCTTATCATCATCACTATTATTATGTATTATTATTATTATTACGTATTATTATTATAATTGTTATTATCATAATTAGTAGTAGTATTATAGTAGCAGTCGTAGTAGTAGTAGTAGTAGTACGCAGCAGCATGCAGCAGCAGTAGTAGTAGCAACAGTCAGTAGTAGTAGTAGTAGTATCGGTGGTAATATTTTAATTCATTGAAACTTAGAATCATTTTGAAACAATTATAGTTCGAAACAACTGGACTTCTTTCTACATGCTGTAGATTCTCTTTCGTTTGGTTCTATTGTTGCTATTCTTGTCTGATCATTATTCTGCTTACTAAATTAATTCTGGCTATCGCCCGAATTCTAAGTTTCTCACCTCCCTGAGTACACAAACGGCACTGCAAGACATATGAGAGCTCTGTGTACATATGAATTTATGTGGCCGTGTAGCCACTGAGATTGTATGCGGTTGTACGTGTGTGTGGGGAAACTGGCCAGTGTCGGACTCTCAATAACCAGCGACGGGTGTAGACTCTTCACTAGTCGCTTTTTAGCTATATTTGCGGAAAATGCCTTCGCCAGGGTGTAAAACGGAAACGTCAGGGCTAATCTCGGGCTAAACGCGCGTTCCGCGCATTCGAATTTAGGGATACCATACCGTACCGTATTAGTGGTATCCCAAGATGGCGCTGTACGACTTTGGTTTGGGCTTCGGACTTTTTTTCCCTCAAATTTTATTTGTTTTGATACATTTTCAGCTCATTTCTACAACTTCCACAGATGATAACTTCAAGGAAGACCTTCTCATCACGCCGCTTGAAAATGGATTTGTAAATTCGTATTTTGAATTCAAAACAGAATGGAATGCCGGTCTCCCTTTTGGTAAGCAGACCCGACTAGGCCTATTATTATTAGGCAGTGTATACAGCCACACGCGTGTGTCTTTACCATCCAGCCACACGCGTGTGGTTATATCCAGAACACATATCTGTGGATACCGCCACACGCCGCCAGTAATAACAGTAAAACACGTACCGTATGTCTGACCGTCTATATCACGATCAAAATAACCTCATTTCTTCATTAAATTCTTACATTCTAAACCCCTTTGATATCCTTAGATCGTTTCAATTTCATTCTCACCGTCTTCTCTCCTTGCTTTTCTTGTCTTGTTACAAACGGTCGTCTGTTTAAACAGCAAATTCTCTTTTTCTACTTGTGTCGATTCTGGCTTCCTTCGCGGTGGCAGACCCATACAGCGTTAGCGCAGTAGTAGACATACACAGTTTGGGTTTCGTACGTACGCGCACATAGCCTAGATTCAGTAGAATCAACACAAGTAGAAAAAGTGTGGAAATTTGCTATTTAACAGGCGGCCTTTTGTAACAAGACAAGAAAAGCAAGGAAAGAAGACGGTGAGAATGAAATTGAAACGATTTAAAGAAATCAAAGGAGTTTAGAATGTAAGAATTTAATGAAGAAATGAGGTTATTTTGATCGTGATATAGACGGTCAGACCTACATACCGCGGTACGTGTTTTACTGTTATTACTGGCGGCGTGTGGCGGTATCCACAGATAGGTGTTCTGGATATAACCACACGCGTGTGGCTGGATGGTAAAGACACACGCGTGTGGCTGTATACACTGCCTTATTATTAACTCTTCTTAGTTAGCCTAGGCCTAAGTTACTGTTAGATCAGTAGAGGCGCACGGCCAATATGGGAGACTCTCTCCAATAAGGAAGACAATCTCCCATATTGGAGACTTGCTTTGCAAAAGAACAAAAGAAACAACACCAACAAAAGCATGATTTTTTCCACCCAAACTTTTGTCCCACTGAGGTCAGAAGCCCATTTGTTTTGTGTGTGGATGACAACAAAAATCCTTATAAAAACAAAAGTAGACGGTGAATTTTTAAAGTAGACGGTGAAAAGGGGTAATATTTCATGAGGAATCTGCTTATCACATTTTTATTTGCCGCCAAGGTAATCCTTTTTAAGCAAATGTAAACAAAGAAAATTGGTCTCCCAAACTGGAGACTGTCTCTGAAATTGGATACCCAAATTCTTTATAAAAGTCTCTGGTATTGGAGATAATCTCTCTCATGGGAGACAGTCTCCAATATTGGCCGTGCGCCTCTACTGTAGATTGAATCTAGAATCTAGTACAGTCCCGTTCCTCTAGATTTGTGGGCCTTATCGTCATCCAAGTCACTGGGGACAAACTTGAGACACACCTTAAATATCAGCAATCTTTCAATAGAATCCACGGTTGGAAGATTTTCAAAAGAAATTCATTGTTCGCGATGCGAAACTGTGCGAAGCTTCTCACTGAGCGGGGACTTCCTTCCACCACACGTTTTCCCATTGACACAAAAACAACTGACTCGGACACTTTTTCAAACGACAAAATTAGTCTTTTTCTTTTCTCTCCTGTGGCGGTATATTCTTCCTAGTTGATGAAGCAATGATCAAAACAATAAGACAAAATTAATCACACAAAAACACTATATAACTGTCTAAATACTCCTCGTGATCCGAGTCCCCTTCCCGTGTCAAGTTCGTCCAATCTCCCATAGGAGGGGACTTGGATAACGAGGAGTAGTATTAGTCGTTATCCAAGTCCCCTCCTATGGGAAATTAGACGAACTCAACACGGGAAGGGGACTCCGATCACGAGGAGTATTTAGACAGTTAAATAGTGTTTTTAATGTGATTTTCATTGATTTTAATGATTCGTATTATCGAAAATATTAACCATGTCTATTAAACTGTCTAAAAGTGGCAGAGTGGTTTTGAAGAGGAGGGAAATGAGGGGTAGATGAATATCAACGGGTTAATTGCCGTTTTGTATTTTTAGGAGAGGGGACTTGGATCACGAGTAATAGTACTCCTCGTTATCCAAGTCCCCTCCTATGGGAAATTGGACGAACTTAACACGGGAAGGGGACTCGGATCACGAGGAGTATTTAGACAGTTAAATAGTGTTTTTAATGTGATTTTCATTGATTTTAATGATTCTTATTATCGAAAATATTCATTAATCATGTCTATTAAACTGTCTAAAAGTGGCAGAGTGGTTTTGAAGAGGAGGGAAATGAGGGGTAGATGAATATCAACGGGTTAATTGCCGTTTTGTATTTTTAGGAGAGGGGACTTGGATCACGAGGAGTAGTATATACTGTTTTAATTCAAACTTCTTTAGACAGTTAAATAGTGTCTTTAATATGATTTTCATTGATTTTAATGATTCTTATTATCGAAAATATTTATTAATCATCTCTAGGAAACTGTCTAAAAGTGGCAGAGTGGTTTTGAAGAGGAGGGAAATGAGGGGTAGATGAATATCAACGGGTTAATTGCCGTTTTGTATCTTTAGGAGAGGGGACTTGGATCACGAGGAGTAGTATACTGTTTTAATTCAAACTTCTTTAGACAGTTAAATAGTGTCTTTAATGTGATTTTCATTGATTTTAATGATTCTTATTATCGAAAATATTTATTAATCATCTCTAGGAAACTGTCTAAAAGTGGCAGAGTGGTTTTGAAGAGGAGGGAAATGAGGGGTAGATGAATATCAACGGGTTAATTGCCGTTTTGTATTTTTAGGAGAGGGGACTTGGATCACGAGGAGTAGTATACTGTTTTAATTCAATTCTATTGATCTTAATAATTTATCATCGAAAATAGGAAACAAGTAACACAGTGGTTTAATTCGGATGAAGGGGGACTTGAATCACGAGGAGTAATTATAGACCGACATTTTTTTTTACGTACCTTACGAAATAAAGCAATGGAGACAGTTAAGAGAGAGATATGCATTTTGATTTATTTAGTAAAAACGTGATAGACGAAATAAAGCATAATCTTGACAAACATTTCATGAGATTTATTCATAGCATAATTAAAAAGTACGACGAAATAAAGCCTATATATACTGAAAAGAAGTAGATGCAATTTTGATTTATTTAGTAAATTAGGGATAAACGAAATAAAGCAATGTCTGCAGAAGAGGGATATACTCGGGGCCGATTTATTTAGTAAAAATGTAAATGAAATAAAGCAAATTTCATAGTGTGGGAAACATAAGAAGATGAATATAATCTTGATTTATGTATATGAAAAGTACTAATTTACGAAATAAAGCAATGGAGATTGAAAAGATGATTCAATCATGATTTATTTAGTAAATTAGGAATCAACGAAATAAAGCAATTGAGACTGTTCGAGGGATATAGGGGCCGATTTATTTAGTAAAAATGTAAACGAAATAAAGCAAATTTCATAGTGTGGGAAACATAAAAAGATGAATATAATCATGATTTATTTATATGAAAAGTACTAATTTACTAACTAAAGCAATAGAGATTGAAAAGAAGTATATAGATGCAATTCGATCTGATTCATAACGCCAATAAAGTGAAGATAGACCAAAGATTGTAGAGCTCGCGTACGCGGCGCTCTACAATCTTTGGTGGAGACTGAAAAGAGACAAGTCACACACAACTACGATGGAGGTTGGTAGAAACAGGTAGGACATGTTTTACGTTGTGAAAAATTGTCCGTGGATCCGAGTCACCGGGGACTTGGATCACGATAATGCCGATTTGTGTGTGTTCTATCAAATAATAGGGCAATACTCGTGATATAGGCCCCGCTCGAGAAAACAATTGTAATCGATCATACCTCAATATCTAGGTTGCTAACTTCAGCTCACTATATATACTCGTGAAATAGGCCATGCTGCTGTGTTGAATGGCTCAGAATGTCCGTTCGCGGGGCCTGTTTCACGAGTATATAGTTACAGTACTATAAGGGTCATTCCACGGGGTTGGGGCAACAGCACTTTTTTGTGTTCCTTATGAATTGTTAGCTTTATCCTGAAAATGTGTTTTGTGTTTTGATGTTGCAATGTGGTTTTGTTGGAAGGCAGTTATGTAAGCAATTACTTGATGCAGAAATAAAAATGTTGAACTGCAAGTATTATTGATGGTGAGACTTATGATGATGTCCAGACTCTTTTTTGGGGTACCAAGTGTGACATCCAAAATGGTCATTTTCAGTTGAAGATATCTAATCAAAAGATAAACTTAGTCAAATTCAAATGGCCATAATTGATAAAGCAACATTTGTTTAATAACAAAACAGTAATGGGATAGCAAATGAAAAGAGGCTTCATATAAATCATTCCTACAACTCGGCATACCACCGTTACATGCGATGTCCGCGTTTATTTTTTTCTGTAACGGCGGTAAAGTGGTAAATAACTAAAAGTCAGATATCATTTTTTCCAAAGTTATGTGTCAGAAATAAAGGGCAGGCAGTAAGCAACTTTTCATCAAAAGATTAGCTTTGAAAACCTATGATAATGTCATTTAAATTAATCGAGTGTCGCCGATGTTTTGGGCGATGTCCGGGTCAAATTTGTAACGGTGGATCACATTTCATCGCGTATGTAAGGAGACACCGGAGAAGAGACCGTCGTTATATCAGACGGACGGGATGTTAGGCGCGATCCACATGCACATGAACAGCCACGA
Source organism: Lytechinus variegatus (assembly GCF_018143015.1). Lineage (NCBI taxonomy): Eukaryota > Metazoa > Echinodermata > Echinoidea > Temnopleuroida > Toxopneustidae > Lytechinus > Lytechinus variegatus. Next base: position 42,972,184 of record NC_054741.1, on the reverse strand, counting down.
TGTCGGGCGTTTTTAAGCATCACAGTTGGGAATCTTCCTGCAATGTCCGTGAAACGGTGGATTGGATCTCCACGATGTTTTCTCTTTCAAAGCAACGTAAGTACGGAGATTTATCCCGATACTCGTATTTTGAAATTAGTTAAACCTTATCTTTAAAATGTGGAACTATATAACCATGCAGAAAGTGTTTTTAAGTTTGAAAAATCTCGCTAATTTTCCATTATCTTTCACGTCGGTCCCACATTTAGCTTCTTGTGTAAGTAAAATATGCAAATTAAGATATTGCCGTGTTTGTTTCCAGATTTGCTGAATGGTTCCAAAGAAAATGTTTTTATTACTGTGATTCCGTGCAAACATGTTTTGAACGGTAGCTGACATGATTCAATCGTAATTTAGTTGATTTTTTTACACCGAAATATGTTGATTCAATAGGCCAATGGATACTCAGAAACAGCTCTTTCACTGATGATCATGACGATCACGACATCTCAATTTGGTACAAAATTTCTTGTTTAAATTGGCTCCTACTGATTCTAGGAAATATGGGTATCAAAGACCCGAGGATCAAATTTGAATTTGCAAAAAAATGAGGATTTAGAACCAGTGGCAGCACCACGGGGGAGGCAGACCCCCCCCCCAAAAAAAAAAAAAATTTTTTTTTTTGCTCGTCAGCTGATCCCAGCCCGAAAGAAGGGGGGGGGGGGCAAAATAATTTTTCTGTTACTACCCCCTACACATAGTAGATGTGCTTTGTGTATGATGAAGCATGGGAATAATTCAATTACTAGTAATTCTTAGCTGTAGGCCTAACCTTCCCAAAACTTTTCATCTTGTTGAATGATGGTATACTTTTCAGCACTTATTCTTTTTCCCTCATTTCTTTCTCCGTTTTTTCAATTGTATTTTATTTAATTTCTATATATTCAAGTGTTAGGGACTTTTTCAATCGTATTTTAATTTCTATTTATTCAATTGTTAGGAGAGGGGGTGGGTATTTGTTTTATCAGAGAGCAAAAGCCTGTGAGATTGTTTTCAATGTGATTTTTTTTATTGCAATATAATGACATTTTAAAAACATGTACAAGTGAACAAAAGAAAATGTGACACAATCAAGTTTGTTTCACAAGAGTTTATTTGCTGTATCAAAAGGTAAATTGCAGATTTGAATTCCACTAATTCATTTAATTCCAATAAAACATGAATATATTATAGTAGACCGGCCAAAAGTCAAAAAGTGCTCTCGATAAGGATTCGACGGCAAAATTTGTTAATGCTTGGCATCCCAGCTAAAAGTCTTGCAAAAATACCCAGGAATAGCGTACGGCCGGATGCCAAGCGCAATTTTGCGTGAAAGTGTCATTTTTAGCGTAAAATCTGAAAGAATGTCGAAAATCATGCATTTTGATATTTTGACGGATTATCATCATATTTTTGATTATCTTTGATATGAAATTATTTTTATTCAGAGTTTCAAATTATAAGTCTCATAAATACGGTATGCATTTCAAATTTGAATATGACACACACACATATGGCACAGGGAAACATAAACCGCGATTTCCTCAAAATAAAAGTTTGTGAAAACTATCAATAGTTTGAATTTTTTTTACGCAGCTTAAATTCTTCGATTTAATTGCGTTTATCTATCAAATGTATATTAAGTGTAAGCCTGAGTCATATCGATTATTTTGAAAACCGGTGTTCGACAGCTCTAATTCGATCGAACATCGATGCATCGAATATTGAAGGCGGGGAAAATTTAGTCTTGTTTTTGCGTCGATGCGATGCGCTTTGCATATGCACTACGCACTGACGGTATGCGCTGGCGTTGGCCGGGTGAGCGTTGCACAAGCAGATGACAGAGCAAAGTTCGTTTGTATTTTCCATGATCACAAAACACACAAAAAAGGCCGGGGAACAAAGCAGAATTCTTCCCAAAATATCTTCAACAATGATATTTGCAGATGACAACATATAAGTTCAAAATGAAACAATAATAAAGACATGAATCACGCAGAGTCGATCCGAATGATTTTCGGTCGACTAGCATTCGCAGTCCATTCACCAGCCCCGTCCGCAGCTCCGTACACTCACTCTCCCGAAACGACAGGCGTGCTTGGCGTCAGCGCCAGCAAACAAGTGCAATCAACGGAGAGCGCTGTAACTTGCCTGAGATTGTGTAGTTGGATCCAAAATGAGCTCCAAATAAATTTATGGGAATAAATACGTATTTTTCTCTGGATGGTCATTTGAATTGCTGTTCAATGCTGATATAACGATTGTGAGGAAAGATTGTGGAATATGAGTTATGACGATGTTCGAGAATTAATCCTGATAATGACAATCCAGTTTTTTAGACGCAATTATGAGCATGCGATCAAAATAAATATGAATGTTTCGAATCGAGCCCTAAATTCATCTAAATTATTACGATTTAACAAGATTTTATGGTCATACTAAGAATATTGACGATGTCAGCAAAGTATGATATGTTCATATGGAAGAAATAATACTGGGATTATTTCTATTGTTATTCCATCTCTGGACGTCTCCTCCAAGCTCCGAGAAAATAAGCACAATGCGCATGCGTGTTTGATGACGTATGACATATTTTCCCATTCATGAAATCAGAGCCCCAAAATGGGCACAAACTAGCTTCAAATTGATGGGAAAAAATATCAAACGCAATTTTCTCTGTTTTGTCATGTTAAATGTTATTATATGGTGATATTACGAACTTGAACAGAGTTTTTGCATGTAGACATTGTTCGAGAATCAATCTTGACGTGATGATTATTTTTTTTTAGACAAGTGCACTAGTTCGACTCAAGTCAAGTCGATCGTCATGAGATGTCCGCCATTGAAAATTGAAACGAAATACAAACGTTTCACATCAAGCTCTAAATTCATATTAATGATTATCATATGCAAATTATTGTTAAATATTACGATTAAATAATGTTCTATGGTCATGATTTTAATATTGTTCATGAAAGCAAAATTTATTTTACGTTGATCGCGTCAATTTCCGGCCATTTTCTGGTTTGATTAAAGAACAGTACTGCGCATGCACGATCGATGGCCATGACTTGATCAATTCCATTCATGAATTCATCGTGCATAAATTATCTCGGCACGAGCAGACGAGTAAGACTCGAACTATGATCGAAATAAACTTCAAATTAATGGTGAATAGCATCATAATTACTCATTCGGTTTCATTTTGGGGGCAATAGAAATCAAGTAAGTAGTAGTAAAGTTGGACATTACTGATATTTTGATGATTGATTGTGTAAACCAAACGAATCGGCCGGCCGACGTATTTTTTTTTTTTTTGATGCACCGATTTTGCAAAATCTACACCGGTGTTCGATGACATCGATCGAACACCGATTTTAAAATCGATTCGACTCAGGCTTAATTAAGTGTCCTAATGTCACAAATATTAAAAGAATTTTCAAGTAAGATGGAAGATATCTCTCTTTATGTTATCCGAAAGGAGACAATTTGCATTTCACCAGGTGCGCATTTTGAAAGAAAAATTGAAAATACCGTACATTATGTACATAATTACATGTATAAGTACATACTAAAGCGAGTTTTTAATTACATGTATAAGTGCATTCTAAAGCGAGTTTTTAATTGGATCGCACAATTTGTCAATTCTTTGCATCCCAGCTAAAAGTCTTGTGGAAATCCTAAGGAATAACGTACGGGCGGATGCCAAGTGCACTTTTGCGTGAAAGTATCATTTTTTGCGTAAAATTTGAAAGACTGTTGAAAATCACGCATTTTGAAATTTTGACGGATTATCATCATATTTTTGGTTATCTTTGATATGTAATTATTTTTATTCAGAGTTTTAAATTATAAGTCTAGTAAATATGCATTTCAATTTAGAATATTACACACACATGTATGGCGATATGAAATATAAAATCGTGATTTACTAAAAATAATAGTTTGTGAAAACTATTAATAGTATAGGCCTAATGTTTGTTTTTTAAGAATTAAAATGTGAACTTAAAGAACCCACTCTTTTAGTATTTCAAACATCATTCTCCACAGATGAAAACTCTAAGCTCATGAAACTGGTTACTGACCGATCTGTTTTAATTTCTGGTCTAATGAACTGTTCAATTAACTTACCAAAGAGACCGCAGTTGCATGAAACAATGCCTTCTACATTCTAAAATTGAGAAAATGAACTACAGACACTGACATAAGCCTTTTGATAGAAGATGTATAGAAGTGAGGGGGAGGGGAAACTTGCCCCCCCCCCAATATTATAACCTCAATTGAATGTAAATATTGTAATTTTAAACATTTTTTTTATTAATAAACACAAATTCTTCCCTAAATTAAAGCTTTTGCTTTAAAAGACTATCAGTCAGCACACTCACCAGCAGCGTAGCTTAGGATTTTGTCAGCAGAGGAGTACGGGGGCGGGGCTTGGTATTTTGCAGGAGGTACCAAAATAGATTGATTCATCAAGTATTTATTATTAAGTATATATTAGCTTTATTCTCAAACAAGCACGATTAAGTATCTGACAAAGCCCATTTGAATAATGCGAGCGCGAAGCGCAAGCATTTTCATATTGTTTTATTATATAAAGAGTAATCATGAACTTTATTGTAATGTTAGAAATTTCAGAAATTGAAAACGGAGCATTTAATACATATTTAAAACAAAAAATGATATATAGGCTATTGATGCGAGCGCAAAACGCAATCTGATTTTTATATTCCAATCCGTAAACTGGACATTTTGATGACGTTTTGAAATAAAGAAAGCTACAGTATTTCTCGGAATAAAGTTGACACCCTCCCGAGGGGTCACGCACCTACTGCGAGACAGGCGTGAGCCAAAAAATTACCGCCAGCCGATTTCACGTGTGAAATTCCCGCGGTAATTCCCGCAGGTCGCTGGCTGAAGAGAGGCTCAATTATCACGTCAAACACGAGATTTTATTCAGATCTGATCACCATTTGTCCATGTACTTTTCGCCTCAACACTAGACACTTTTTGGTAAAAACTCGACGCAATCTCAAGCAAACCCCGATGCAATCCCGTCAGTTTACTGACGGATGTTCTATTGTCACTTGGTCTATTTATCAGATGGGCTAACAACATGGCTAAACCCACTTCGTTCAATTCTCTTTTAATCTACCATCCAGTCATTTGCGTTTCAAGATATCAACCCGATAGACAGTGGGTTGAAAAACTGCCTCAAGCGCGTGCATCAGAAAAATTCCCGCTAAAAATCCTTGTGCCCAGTTCCTGACCGAGTGACCCAGTTATAGTGACATCTTTGGCTCAAAGGACGAGTAGATTCTCTTTCCACTGTTTATTTATGAAGCTAGCTAAAGGTTTATTTTTCAGTGTGCATGTTATCAATGACGTCTTTCGTTTAAAAGGAGAAGTAGATAATCATTTTTGTCTTTTATTTTTATCTCCTGTTCTTCAATTCTGTAATTTTGATCAGGTACGTATTTCATTCAAAGAACAAATATTTTCATCATTTTTCTATTCATCATTCAAAGAAGAAGATTCGCTTCCCATCATAGGCGGCGGAAGCCAACAAAAATAGGAGGGGTCCACCTGAAATCTTGTGATGGACACAGGTAAAAAATTTGACAAGAAAAAAAAAGGTTATCAACTAAAATTTTAGAGGGGAACCATCCCCCCACCTCAAATTTAGGGGGGATCTGTCCCCCCCCCCCCGCTTCCGCCGCCTATGCTTCTCATCATTTTCTGTTCATTGTTTTTAATTTTTAATCAGTAATACATCGTTTATTTAAAGGACGAGTAGATTTGCTAACCATCATTTTCTGTTTATCAATTCTGTGTTTTTTGTTTTTAAATTCATCACTTACGTCTTTTATTCAAAGATTCGCTTTCCATCATTTTTCTGTTCATGAATTCTGTATTCTTATTTTTCTGTTACGTCGTTCATTTAAAGGACGATTAGATTTTATTACCATCATTTTTCTGTTCATTGATTGACTTTTTTTTCATTTAATCGTTACGAAGTCAATTCAAAGGACGAGTTTAATTTAATTTGAGTTTTATTATGAAGTTATGAAATAGAGATTTAGAATTAAGTCAGAATAATCATACATTTAAATAAACAAAACACAACCTATAAGATACGAGATCCACTCAGAATGGAACAGAGATTACTAGATTTGCTAACTATCATTTTCTGTTCATCAATATTTTTGTGTTTTTCCATCACTGACGACTTTTATTCAAAGAAGATTCGATTTCAATCATTTTCTGTTCATTTATTCTGTGTTTTTTTTTTAAATTCAATCACTTGCGTCTTTTATTCAAAGAACATTCGCTTTCAATCATTTTTCTGTTCAATTCTGTATAGTTTAATTGCATCGTTCATTGCAAGAACGAGTTGGTTACCTTCATATCATTTTTTAGTTCCATCAATTCTTTTCATTGTTTCATCAGTTACGTCTTATTTAAAGGAAAAAACGCTTTCCCTCATTTTTCTATTCAACGATTCTGTATTTTTATTTTATCTGTTACATCGTTCATTCCAAGAACAAGTAGATTCACTTTCCATCATTCCGACGTTCAGAGAACGAGTATATTTGCTTTCCATTTTCCTGTTCATCAGTTCTGTGTTTTGATTTAATTAGTTGTTTATTCAAAGAACTAGTAAATTTGATTTCCATCATTTTCTGTAAAATTCTGTACGTTTATCGGCTACGTCTTTATTCAAAGATGATTCACTTCCCATCATATTTCATTTTTGTCTCACCTGCGAAGCAAAGTGAGACTATAGGCGCCGCTTTTCCGACGGCGGCGGCGGTGTCAACATCAAATCTTAACCCGAGGTTAAGTTTTTGAAATGACGTCATAACTTAGAAAGTATATGGACCTAGTTAATAAAACTTGGCCATAAGGTTAATCAAGTATTACTGAACATCCTATTAGAGTTTCATGTCACATGACCAAGGTCAAAGGTCATTTAGGGTCAATGAACTTAGACCATGTTGGAGGAATCAACATCGAAATCTTAACCTGAGGTTAAGTTTTTGAAATGTCATCATAACTTAGAAAATATATGGACCTAGTTCATGAAACTTGGACATAAGGTTAATCAAGTATCACTGAACATCCTGCATGAGTTTCACGTCACATGACCAAGGTCAAAGGTCATTTAGGGTCAATGAACTTTGGCCGAATTGGGGATATCTGTTGAATTCCCATCATAACTTTGAAAGTTTATGGATCTGATTCATGAAACTTGGACATAATAGTAATCAAGCATCACTGAACATTTTGTGCAAGTTTCAGGTCTCATGATTAAGGTCAAAGGTCATTTAGGGTCAATGAACTTTGGCCGAATCGGGGGTATCTGTTGAATTACCATCATAACTTTGAAAGTTTATTGGTCTAGTTCATTAAACTTGGACATTAGAGTAATCAAGTATCACTGAACATCCTGTGCACGTTTCAGGTCACATACCAAGGTCAAAGGTCAATGAACTTTGGCCGAATTGGGTGTATCTGTTGAATTACCATCCTAACTTTGAAAGTTTATGGATCTGATTCATGAAACTTGTACATAAGAGTAATCAAGTATCACTGAACATCCTGTTCGAGTTTCAGGTCACATGATCAAGGTCAAAGGTCATGTAAGGTCAATGAACTTTGGCCATGTTGGGGTTTTTTGTTGAATAACCATCATATCTCTAAGTTTATTGGACTAGTTCATAAAAAGTGGACATAAGAGTAACCATGTATCACTGAACATCTTGTGCGAGTTAGAGTAGTATTCAAAGTCAGCACTGCTGCTATATTGAACCGCGTGATGCAGGTGAGATGGCCAGAGGCATTCCACTTGTTTCGCTATCGATAACACATGATTTTATACCCCAAAAAGATTACTTTTCAATATCATCATCATTTGTATATTATTTATTCTCATTCAATTCTTCTTATGTCTTTCACTTTGTTTTCTTCCTGTTCTTCTTTCTTTACCTTAATCACCTTCATTCGTTCATTCAACATATCATCCGTTGCTTCTCAAGTATCCTTATCTTCTTTATCCTTCATTCCTTCTCCTCGCCATCATCTTCCTCCTACTTCGCCCTCTTTTCTCTTCGATCGGCCATCTTGAACCCTAATTCCCGGAAAAAGAAAACCCGCAAGTGGCCCTGCTTTAAATGCCTAGCATCAGCACTTTCTGAAAAATCTTATTCAGTCCCCCCCTTGTATCTTCCTTAAATATTGTTAGTGTTACTCTGTTCCCTTTCTCCCCGTTCATCATTCCAGCAACAGCCTGCCCCTGTAGGCTATATCGTCTTTTTACGCCCGCCCGTATATAGGACGAGACGAATATGGTATCACACTGTCCGTCTGTCCGTCCAATCGTTAACTTTTCCTTCTAAACATGATAACTCCAGTTTAACTTAACCGAGGCTTGTATTATTGGTGTGTATATGATCCGGGAATTCTATTCCTTTTGAGGTCAAAAGGTCAAGTCACTACCTTCCAGTTTTCTTGCTTGACCAATATACTCCATTTTCCGTGGCACAAAACATTGACAAAATATCATAAAAATGTTTAAGGGAAATGTTAAAATCATATAAAAATGGTTTTCTCATTACTATAAAACATTTCACTTACGTTCATAGCTTTAACGTAAAAAAAACCATTTAAAACATAATTCCCTATAAATGTATTTCACTAATATTAATAAAATGTTGCAATGGTATCTTTTTATGAATTGACTCGTTTTAATCCATGTGCATATTATCTCTTGCTAATTTCTTTATGTATATTCATTTTAATGTTGCCCTGTGTATTGTTCGTCTATATAGAACAGACAACCAGGAATTATTGCAATTGTTTCTCGTTTTATCGACAACAGGTGATTTTTATACAAAATATATGTTAGATTTTCAATATCATCCTCATGACCATCATCGTCACCCTCATCAACACTCCAGGCCCCAAAATGCCGACAATATTGGACAATTTGGGGGTGGGTATTCATGGACTGGCTTAATACATGTTCTATTCAAACAGTTACACAAAAGATCAGATGTGTAACTTACAGCCTTCTCATTGTTTGCTGTTCTATAATCTTCACACCTCTATTCATTGTCCACAAAAAGCGCGAGACGGTGTAATTAATTGACCCCAGTTATGTTCACATACAGCTAGGTTGTTCAATTCAACCACGTTTCAAGAGTATTTAATATACATGTACGAGGACATCATTCCTGATCTTATATATATAAATAATGTACACGTTCGATAGGGAAGATTGATACTGAAGAAATAAAACAATGTAAGAGTCTTTTACCGTCATATTATAAACCCCTCAAAAAAGTTCCGCAACTCAAGTTTGAGTGCTAATAAATTTCTTAGTGTGCCATCATCATATGTAAAAGTGGTATCATTGGAAAGTATGATTATTTCTCTTTACGATCATGTGTCATTTGTAATGCTAGTGTTATCATGAAATACACAGACATGATAAATATGCAGCAATGTAATAAATGAAATGTTGCAAAATTCGTTGCCATGTCATGTTTGAGTTCTGCAACTCATACTGCAAGTTTTAGTGCTAATAAATTTCTTAATGTGCCATCATCATGTGTAAAAGGGATATCTTTAGAAAGCATGATTATTCTTCTTTACAATCATGTGTCATTTGTCATGCTAGTGTTATGAAATACACAGACATGATAATACGCAGCAATGTTAGACATGAAATGTTGCAAAATGCGTCGTTTGCAATAGCGAATTTCCAATTGTTTCGAGGATGGACCGAGTGCATTCACTGTCACCTGCATGGTGGAAATTCTATAGAAATGGAGACTCTTGTTGGAAATCAATGCATTTTGCAACATTTCACTTCTGACTTTTCTCGATGTTCAGGGTAACTGCTTTTTTCCAGGATTACATGTACATAATCACAGCAAATGGCATGTCATTGTAAAGAACAATAATTCAGCTTTCCAAAGATACCAGTTTCATCTTTTATACTTCATTAACCAAAAAGATATCATCCCCAAAACTGAGTTGCAAAACTTTTTTTAAGGGGTTTATATGCGTGACTGATGGAAAAAATTGAAATTAAACAGAAGAAAAGGCGAGATCAGAAAGGAAAGAATGATCTGAATAAATAAAATACTTAAATTAAAGGTACAAGCCTATAGGCTTGAAAGAGATTGAACAAGAACGGTAGACGAATACAGAGACAATAACAATTGATAGTGAAGACAAAAATAAAGAATAGAACATACATGTTTCGAGGTGTCGCACCTCATCCTCAGCCTGAAAATTATTAACAGAGTCATTGGTATTTGGTATTTATACAGTTAAGATGTCAAGTATAAATTTCAAGAATGTACATGTAGTTACACACAGTGTCTCCCATGTCTGGAGACACTTGCAATCGTTACCCCAATGCTAGTTAGAATGCAATACCCATTGTTTCAAAATTCTCGATATTGCTCAAACAGATTTTCAACTAAAAATAAAAGAATGGCTTTTCATCAAATGGAAACAACCTCAACTAAACCAACAGGTGTGCAATTACCAAATAATGTTATCCATTTAATTTAACCCACCCCTATCTGATGAATCCATAGAATTTGTATTTTTTTTTACTGCAATCCATTTAACAATTGATCTCACACCTTGTAATCCTGTGTAACTACATTCTTGAAATTTATACTTGACATCCTAACTGTATAAATAGCAATGACTCTGTTACTAATTTTCAGGCTGAGGATGAGGTGCGACACCTCGGAACATGTTACGTTTATTAAAATGTTATGTTCTATTGTCTTCAATTTAGTATCGTGCCGTTCTTTTGGAAGTATCATAATTGATAGTGAATAGAATAGGGGATAGACATAGACAAGATATTCAAAAAAAATTAAGAGCGATAGAAGAGGACAGGAACTATTGACATTAGACGGTTTCAGACCGCCTCGAAGTTCGCCAGTTCCAGGTATTCTCTGATCGGGAAATTTACCCCGATCAGAAAATACCAGGTATTTTGGTAATGTGAAAGCAAACTACGCGTAATTTCCCCGAAAGAAAATACCCGCTAAATAGTAGGTACTTGGCGAAATTACGAGAACTTTCGTGGGGATTTTTCCAAGGTCGCAGGTATTTTGGCGATGTGAAAGCAAATTACGGGAACTTTTATCCCAGCGTGTCGTTGGGGGCGGAGGCGTGGGTGGATGCTGGGCTAGTGATTTTTAATCTCCCGCCTTGCCTGCTTATCAGACCACACTGCGCATGCTCGTAACTTCGGGAACTTATCCCGAAGTTCGCCAGTTCCAGGTATTCTCTGATCGGGAAATTTACCCCGATCAGAAAATACCAGGTATTTTGGTAATGTGAAAGCAAACTACGCGTAATTTCCCCGAAAGAAAATACCCGCTAAATAGTAGGTACTTGGCGAAATTACGAGAACTTTCGTGGGGATTTTTCCAAGGTCGCAGGTATTTTGGCGATGTGAAAGCAAATTACGGGAACTTTTATCCCAGCGTGTCGTTGGGGGCGGAGGCGTGGGTGGATGCTGGGCTAGTGATTTTTAATCTCCCGCCTTGCCTGCTTATCAGACCACACTGCGCATGCTCGTAACTTCGGGAACTTATCCCGAAGGATGTGTTTCGGGGCGGTGTGAATGCAGGAATAATTAACGGGTGTTTTTTAGCCTTAAAAAGTTCTCGTAATTTAACGGGGATTCTTGTGATCGAGGCGGTGTTTCAGACCGCCTCGAAGTTCGCCAGTTCCAGGTATTCTCTGATCGGGAAATTTACCCCGATCAGAAAATACCAGGTATTTTGGTAATGTGAAAGCAAACTACGCGTAATTTCCCCGAAAGAAAATACCCGCTAAATAGTAGGTACTTGGCGAAATTACGAGAACTTTCGTGGGGATTTTTCCAAGGTCGCGGGTATTTTGGCGATGTGAAAGCAAATTACCGGAACTTTTATCCCAGCGTGTCGTTGGGGGCGGCGGCGTGGGTGGCTGCTGGGCTAGTGATTTTGAATCTCCCGCCTTGCCTGCTTATCAGACCACACTGCGCATGCTCGTAACTTCGGGAACTTATCCCGAAGGATGTGTTTCGGGGCGGTGTGAATGCAGGAATAATTAACGGGTATTTTTTAGCCTTAAAAAGTTCTCGTAATTTAACGGGGATTCTTGTGATCGAGGCGGTTTGAAACCACCTATTGAGGAATAAAATAACGGGATTGACTTAATTGGCTTAATACATGTTCTATTCAAACAGTTACACAAAAGATCATTGTGTAACTTACAGCCTTCTCATTGTTAGCTGTTCTATAATCTTCACACCTCTATTCATTGTCCACAAAATGCGCGAGAAGGTGTAATTAATTGACCCCAGTTAAGTTCACATACAGCTAGGGTTGTTCAATTCAACCACGTTTCAAGACATGTACGAGGACATCATTCCTGATCTTATCTATATAAATAATTTACACGTTAGATAGGGAAGATTGATACTGAAGAAATAAAACAATGTAAGAGTCTTGTACCGTCATATTATATATGTGTGACTGATGGAAACGATTGAAGTTAAAGAGAAGAAAAGGTGAGATCAGAAAGGAAAGAATGATCTGAATAAATAAAATACTTAAAAGGTATAGGCCTATATGCTTGAAAGAGATTGAACAAGAATGGTAGACGAATACAAAGACAATAACAATTGATAGTGAAGACAAAAATAAAGAATAGAACATAACATTTTAATTAACGGAACATGTTTCGAGGTGTCGCACCTCATCCTCAGCCTGAAAATTATTAACAGAGTCATTGGTATTTACATTGTATACAGTTGGGATGTCAAGTATAAATTTCAAGAATGTACATGTAGTTACACACAGTGTCTCTCATGTCTTGAGACACTTGCAATCGTATCCCCTATACTAGTTAGAATGCAATACCCATTGTTTCAAAATTCTCGATACTGCTCAAACAGATTTTCAACTAAAAATAAAAGAAGGGCTTTTCATCAAATGGAAACAACCTCAACTAAACCAACAGGTGTGCAATTACCAAATAATGTTATTCATTTAACTTAACCCACCCCTATCTGATGAATCCATAGACTTTTTTTTACTGCATTCCATTTAACAATTGAATTCACACCTTATAATCCTGTGTAACTACATTCTTGAAATTTATACTTGACATCCCAACTGTATAAATAGCAATGACTCTGTTACTAATTTTCAGGCTGAGGATGAGGTGCGACACCTCGGAACATGTTCGTTTATTAAAATGTTATGTTCTATTCTTTATTTTTGTCTTCAATTTAGTATCGTGCCGTTCTTTTGGAAGTATCATAATTAATAGTGAATAAAATAGGGGATAGACAAGATATTCAACAAAAATTAAGAGCGATAGAAGAGGACAGGAACTATTGATATTGAGGAATAAAATAAAGGGATTGACTTAATAGAGATTAAGAGAAATTAAGATATAGATATAGCAGGCGTATGTGTACGTGTAGTTACAAGAGAGGTTGATACTGACTAATGAAATCAAATGATGGATAAATTGGAACAACTGATAATGATTGAAGAAATAGAAATAACCCACCCCTCACCTAGTCTGCAGGGCAAACCATTCACTCGAAATAAGGGTCTGAATGTGCAGCCTACTCATGCCTTGTGTACTGAAGGCTCTCTCGCTCATGATTGGAATAGCAAGTTTTGTATGTGCTAGTCTTTGCGTGGAGGCACACTTGTTGTTCCAATGAGGGTCTGTGCCTGCAAACTACCCCTCACCCATGTTGATGCCAGGCCGTCCTCGACTTATACCCGATGTTCAAACTATAACTATGTTGTGCATTAGATTAATAAGGTAAGTTTATCTTTCCACATTTCTAGCTGATTGTTTTATTTCAATTATTTTTTTCATTCTTACACATTCATGAAAAACGTACTGTGAAATTTAATGCCACTTCATTGGATATATTTCTTTATTTAATTTATGTATACTGCCACTTCCTGACTTATTGTTTCCATTGTTTTATTGCTTGGTTTTCCCTCATTCGCTCCGTCAATCATTTTAATCACAGCATCACTATTGAAGTTTAGGGGTGGATCCAACTTTTTCAACGGGGGGGGGGGGGGGGGTATGCTTATTCAGAAAAAATCTTACAAGTTGAAAAAAATGTGTTTCACTCCCAAATGAAGGTAATATATGCCACGAAAAATCTGAACATTCTTAACAGAATGGAAACACGCAATGACAAGCTCGGTCGCTTTTCTCACTTATCAATTTTTTTTTATTTTATGCATCTTCCCCCCCCCCCCAAAAAAAATTCTGCTTATGACCAAGGGTCAGTTCACTTACGTATGTCCGTTATTTTACCACAATAAATGTTTTAATGGTTCTCGAGGGGGAGGGTGCTACCCCCCCCCCCCCCGTTCCTCTACAGCTCAAATTCACATTTTTTTTTAATCTCGAAGTTCGTTTAGATTTCAAGTGGGATTTTCAATTTCAGAAACATTTTCCGTAGTAATTGTTCCCATCCTTTATGTTAAAAGTTTTCGCTATGCCTCTTAGAACTTGTTTTGTAGTATTTCTCAGTGATATTAGGCATAATCTATTCATTCTACTCCTAAATCATACCATAATTAAAAAAAGAATAAACCCATCTCGTGTGAGTACTCGTTAGCGCTTTTGCAGATACCGTACCATACCAGCGAGCTCGAAAGAAAATCAGATTGCTCGAACTAAGTTACAACAAAATCACCAAATAGAAAGTATTTCGTGCTTTTGTGCTATCCCAGTGATTGTTACTGAACCTAAACTCATTTTCTTCAGTAAAATGATACAGGTATTGTATTTTTTAATGATGGACGTCCATTTTAGAGACAAAATCGGAATATTATGCACTGTCACTGTCTTCTCGGCCTCTGCTCACAATGTACGGTAACCGGTAGTAGCTAGCTAACTAAACTCGTACTAGTGGTTTGACGTAGTGACACCGACAGTGATTGTGGTAGCTACATGTAGTTACTTCATACTAGCCTTGTACAGTTCTTCAAAAGACTTTACTAAATTAGGCCTAACGTTGATCGTATACCCATATTTGCTTACTTTGTCTTTGTCGCAATGCAGATATCGACGAGTGAGGGATAAGCACAAACAAGCCTTCACAAGGCACAAGCAAATGTTGATTCCATTAAATTTAAAACATAACTGAAGACATTAATCATACTTACAGTTAATTGTCATGATGTTAATCAGGACAATTTAATCCATTGTCTGACTTCAGTGGTTCATCTTTGTGCCTTCAGGCTAATATGATCCACCGTTGGGTCTTAGTTAAGACCAAATCTTTACTTATTGACAAATATACATCTTTATTTGTTTATTAGAACATTCATTCAGGTACAAAAGATCAGCATAAAATTGTTTTTCATGAATGACCTAAGGAAAACATAAAAACAACTATAAATCATCATATAATACATGAAAATATAGTCAGAATCTAAGTCGAAGATAACAATACTTGGTAACAGACGGTAGATAAATAAATATTGTGATTATACGAATCAAACTAAATATCTATATATCAAATTAAATACATGTATCTAAGGAACGATAAGGTAAGGGAAAAAGTGAGCCGAGCAAGCATTAGTCTACAAATGTAGACCCACATCAGCAGTGTGTGTACCTCAGCTGATTCAACGAGTCTGCATAGCAGACTAGGTCTACGGAGGCTGCAGAAGCTTCGCTCGACCTTTCAGGCTGGTTTGCTTTGCAAACCTGCACCTCACGAGCCATTCAGAGTCTGCATAGCAGACTAAGCAACCATTGGCGTACCTACGGCGGGGGGGGGGGGTCAGATGGGAGAGAGTGACCCCCCCCGAAGAGCGACACACAGATGGCCTGATACTTTGGTCTTGATTTTTTGAATTTTATTTTTTTTTTTGCTTGTAATTTTTTTTCTGATACGAAATCCTTTATTTGTTGTTGAAGACTTTTTTGGCTGGCCAAAAGTTTTCCTGGCCAAAATTTTCCCTGGTACAAAATCCTTCATTTGTTCTTGTAGACTTTTTTGCTTGCTTGTCAATTTTTTGGCGGACGAATTTGCCCCCCCCCCTGCTGGAAAATCTGAGGTACGCCCCTGCGAGCAAGAGAGATGACAGCAGACAATGACAGAGGTGACGTGATTCAGCGAGAGGAGAGAATATAAAAACAATTCTGAAAACTATCATTCAAACAATGAAAGATTAATTAAACTTGAAAAACATATATTCATATTATGACGATCCGGTGACAATAAATTGACACTTAAAAATATTTTCTCTTTGTTCATCTATTAACACCAGCTTGAACGTCGGATAATATTGAATATAGAGCTTTGCAATATTACACCAAAAAAGTCAAAAGGATTAAAGAATGGAGAAAAAAAGACAGGGATCGAGGGAGAAGTGAGCTGAGATATTGATTCAGTAAAAATTTAATGAGTGAGACATGGGTCAAATGGAAATATATCAACATAAAAAACAATAAAAAATAGAATATGAGGAAACAAGGGGAAAACAACACTGATTGTAATTAAGCATGAGTAATCAATTCGTAGTGCAATCATTTAATATGCCTTGTACGTGCTGTGTTTTTGTGACTTGATCGAGTGGTGGGAGAAACAAAGTAGTTTATCATTCCTTATATCATAATAACGGCAGGAGGAATGTTGGGCAATAATGCACTGAAAATATTAAAATTGAATAATTCTAGTTGCGAACAAGTGAGAGAATGACGATAAAGGAATGTAAGAAATTAAAGGAAATAGACGATAGGTCTCTTTTTTCCAGCCTCGGTGTCTCTTGCTCAATCGAGCCACCCCGCCCCCACCCCCTCTCTATCCATTATCTAATGCTCTCTCTCCCTCTCTCTTGATCATTCCCCCGTCTCTCGTATCTGTTGCTCTCTCCTCTTGCTCGACTCTGTCCCTCCGTTATTGGGTGCTCTCTTTTTCTTGTAACTATTTACTACTTATCCCAGAAAGTACATGATCCCATCTCGACCCGACTTTCGTTCAAAGAAGTTCAGAAAGATGACAATTTGAGGGCAATGACACGAGCGTGCATTAAAATTGTGCACTGGCGCAAAGCTAAACATCAAGCCATGACATTTTTGTTTGGGTTTCGAGGAGATCGAGACGGCATCTTACGGCAGTAAGTTGCTGTATCGTAATTTCAAGAGAGACATCGCGGCAAGTCAGGAGGGCTAATTTGAACCATGTGAGTTGTCTAAATGGTGACATTTTATTATCAACATAAGATCGTCCCTCCTTCTGCGGTATTACCGTGGTAATACACGAGATTTTCATTAAAAAATCTCGTAATTACCGCGGTAATTTCTCTAGGCAGGCGACTCCCGCCGATGGGAATTTGCTGGTGGTAATCGCGCTGTACCCGATCTCTCATCGACTTACGCGGTACAGCGCGGTAATGTGTCAACTTTATTCCGAGCAATACTGTATGTATCTGTTTTTTTAAAAATCCAGCACAAGCCGAGCTGGCTTTTTTTAAAATTAGAAACGAAACATTCTAAGGCGCGAAAGCTCAATCGGTAGTGAGGTGGTTTCGGATTCCGGTGGCATGGGTTCGATTCCCACTTGGCGCGCTAGTGCCAAGTAAGGCATTTAAATGGTAGTAAGGCATTTTAATCCTATAGGTCCCTCTGAGAGTACCTTAAGCCATCGGTCATCTGGTTGCTTGGTTAGAAGCATTCACGCTTTCTTAGCAAATGAGGTAAAACAACAAGTGGAATGCCTCTGGCCGTCTCACCTGCATCACGCAGTTTAACATAGCAGCAGTACTGACTTTGAAAACTACTAGAACTCGCACAAGATGTTCAGTGATACTTGGTTACTCTTATTTCCACGTTTTATGAACTAGACCAATACACTTACAGAGATAGGATGGTAATTCAACAAATACCCCCAATGTGGCCAAAGTTAATTGACCTCACATGACCTTCGACCGTGATCATGTGACCTGAAACTTGCGCAGGATATTCAGTGATACTTGATAACTCTTATGTCCAAGTTTCAAAAGTCAGATCAATAAACTTGCAAAGTTATGATGGTAATTCAACAAATACCCCCACTTCGCCCAAAGTTCATTGACCCTAAATGACCTTTGACCTTGATCATGTGACCTGAAACTTGCACAGGATGTTCAGTGATACTTGATTAACCTTATGTCCAAGTTTCATGAACTAGGTCCATATATTTTCTAAGTTATGATGACATTTCAAAACCTTAACCTCAGGTTAAGATTTCAATGTTGATTCCCCCAACATGGTCTAAGTTCATCGACCCTAAATGACCTTTGACCTTCGTCATGTGACATGAAACTCTAATAGGATGTTCAGTAATACTTGAATAATCTTATGGCCAAGTTTCATGAACTAGGTCCATATACTTTATAAGTTATGATATCATTTCAAAAACTTAACCTCAGGTTAAGATTTGATGTTGACGCCGCCGCCGTCGGAAAAGCGGCGCCTATAGTCTCACTCTGCTATGCAGGTGAGACAAAAATCGTCAAATCATGAACAATGATCAGTATTTAATTATAGCATTTGATGCGAGCGCGAAGCGGGAACTGAAAATGTCGAATTAAACAAAGGATTTTAAACTTGTTGTAGAAAAAGATGAATATCTTACTTAACAAAAACGTTAGCGCAAAAGCGCGAGCTAAAACTGGGAGAGACTAAGAGCTAAAGATTGGACATACAGTATTCACATTTAATAATGGACTGGATGCGACTGGATTCTGAGAAGTTGACAATTCAAGCAAGGTTTTTTTTTTAAACAGATAGCAAGTAGTTTATCTCATACATTAATGCCAGCGCGAAGCTCGAGTCGAAAATTTATTTTCCATCTTCTTGTAATCCCGTGTAGGGTGGCTATCTCGCTAAACCACAATAAAATATACACTCGAATCGCAAGCAGAATACTTTGGGTATATTACAGCGGCATACCCAGGATTTTCCAAAGGGGGGGGAATTTTTTTGGGGGATATTTCGTCTGCGAAAAAAATACAAGCAAAAAAATAGGTTTTCAACCACAAATAAAGGATTTTGTACAAGAAAAAAAAAATCGTCAAGGGGGGGGGGCAGGGGTACGTCCCCTGCATGAGATGTGACTGGTTGGGGGCAGTCTGCCCCCCCCTTTATGCTAGTGGTATATTATCTTGAAAACAGGATACTTTCAGCTCCATGTAATCCTTTCGGACACTACACATGACCTTAGGCAGCGGGGGGAGGTGAAGAGGCAGTTGCGGCCAGAAATTTTGTAACTCGTTTTAAGTATGTACTTATTCATGTAATTATGTTAATAATTTACAGTATCTTCAATTTTACATTCAAAATGCCCCCCCTCCTCCCCGCTAAATTTTTGCATGCCCCCTTTCGGAAAATATTTCTTCCATCTTACTTGAAAATTCTTTTAATATTTGTGACGTTAGAAACGACCGATATTCAATAGATGAACCAATTTAAATCGAAGAATTTAAGTTGTAAAAAAACTTAGAACTATTGATAGTGTTCACAAACTTCTATTTTGAGTAAATGACGATTATTTATGTCATATTGCCATATATGTGTGTGTAATATTCCAAATTGAAATGTATAGTACATGTAGACTTATAATTTGAAACTCTGAATTAAAATAATTCCATGTCAAAGATAATCAAAAATATGGTAATAATCCGTCAAAATATCAAAATGCGTGATTTTCGACAGTCTTTCAGATTTCACGCTAAGATTAAGAATGATACTTTCACGCAAAAGTGCACTTGGCATCCGCCCATACGTTATTCCTTAGTATTTCCGCAAGAATTTGAGCTGGGATGCACAGAATTGACAAATTGTGCTATTCAATGAAAAAGCCGCTTTAGTGTGTACTTATACATGTAATTAAAAACTCGCTTTAGTATGTACTTATACATGTAATTATGTACATAATGTACGGTATTTTCAATTTTTCTTTCAAAATGCGCACCTGGTAAAATGCACATTGTCTCCTTTCGGATAACACGAAATGAGATATATTCCATCTTACTTGAAAATTATTTTGATATTTGTGGCATTAGGACATTTACTATACATTCGATTGAGAAACGCATTTAAATCGAAGAATTTAAGTTTCGTAAAAGACTTTAAACTATTGATAGTTTTCACAAACTTTTATTTTGAGGAAATCGCGGTTTTATGTTTCCCTGTGCCATATGTGTGTGTGTAATATTCAAATTTGAAATGCATATTTATGAGACTTATAATTTGAATCTCTGAATAAAAATAATTGCATATCAAAGATAATCAAAAATATGATGATAATCCGTCAAAATATCAAAATGCGTGATTTTCAACATTCTTTCAGATTTTACGCTAAAAATGACACTTTCACGCAAAATTGCGCTTGGCATCCGGCCGTACGCTATCCCTGGGTATTTTTGCAAGACTATTAGCTGGGATGCCAAGCATTAGCAAGCATTAACAAATTTTGCCGTCCAAAGTATAAAAAATCATTTTGGCCGGTCTACTATTATGTAAGTGCTTGAACAATTAAACTTCAGAGATGAAAATTAAATATGATGGTCATACGAAACTAAATGGAATTGTCAAGATAACCACCCTTGATTATAATGCAGAATAAAATTAGATTAAATTCATCCATTGAGAAACGAAATTGTAGTAAAGATAATTTATGAAAAGGTACAGGTAATGGGCAAGTAATTGTATTGTCAAAACAAAGTAGAACACAAAAGCAAATACAAAAATCCTTGTATAAAACATAACTTTATATTTAATTTATGAACTATGAAATGATGAATTCTATTTGCTATGAAAAAATACAAAGTGAGGGTTCTTGTGTATTTTGCAAGAACAGATCAGATTCCTTGTCATTGCCCTAGTAATCCACCCCCCCTTACTTTAATGAGAAAATGTCAAGACATGTACATGAGAAAATAATTTCATATAATATAAAATATCGTGGAAACAATCTAGCAAGTTTTGTTGATTAAAATGTAATAATTTGAATTGTGTAAAAAAAAAATAGTCAAACTTCCAAATACTATTTTTCTCAAATAACTACAGGTAGCCTCTGTTGAAGGTTAAAATGTATATCTTCAGTACATGAAGTGTCAATCTGGTGACCTGTACTCCTGGCCTGATGGCGAGGCACAATTCTACCTCTATCCATTTTGTGACATTGACAGAATCCTCTTCCAAACTGACACAGTTGTCATTGGGTCACCGATCTTCTTGAAGTTCATAAACTTGTAACCTGAATGCAGAGAGAAATATTGCATGTTATTTCTAATAGTCAGGTTTAGTGTACAGTGTAATAAATTTTTTACATTTGCCAGTAAGAAGTTTACCATATATTTTTTAACTAAAGGAAAAGATTGTAGTTTGCAGTTTTATACTTGAACATTTATTAGAATAGCTTAGTAGAAATAGTACATTTTACTTTCTCATTCACAACTCTATGTTCAAACAACAGGTGTAAGTTTTTTTATTCAATTTGTCCACTAAGTACTTTACAATTGTCCTTTTGGCATGCTGGAACTTAATGTTTTATCCAATGCATCTATTCCAGTGATGACATGATTATATTTTGATTAATGTCACTTAGAACTACATTACCATGTAACTGAGGTAAAACAAATTAGAGTAAACAAATTGAACAAGTTATATGTGTAAGGTATTAATGCATTGTCCATGAATTGCATGCCAACTTTGTCGTTTTGTCTTGAAAAACCATAGCTTAGAAGAACTAAACTAGTACCTTTTCCCTACATCTTTTTCACCCGAGTATTTATCAAAGACCAAAATTATAATCGTGTACATGTATGAATAAAAAAAAAAATTACCGTAGCATTGATATGCATTTCAGAAGCTTGCCTGTACATGTAGATGTTGTATTTCTACACTTGAGTAAGATGAGTTAACTCACATTTAGTGTGTTGATAAGTAGAATGTCAAGTCATACTATTCAATATGACCATTACAAGGACATGATGTCCATGTAACGGTGGTATGTACATTTGAAAGTGATATCTTAAAGGAGATATTTTAAAGTAATAAAAGATTTGGAGATCATGAGCTAGCACTCTTGTTTTTTTTTGCCCTTTAGACGGAAACATGAATGTTTCCAGAGATAGACGGAAGTGGAACCTTGAGGATTACCGTAGCATTATTTTAAATATAATTTATCAATAATTTTGTACATTTTTCCTTGTTTAAACTCTAATTTAAATTGCTTTTATTTGCAAAGAATTTGACATGAAAAATGTTTTTCTTTAGTATAGTCAATTGATCTTGTGCAAATATTCTAAGGCATAAAGTGGAATTTGGTGTGTAATGGCCATTAATGGACCTTAACTTAACAATGCTTCAAAGTATACCTCTGTTACTGAGACATGATGTCCATGTAACGGTGGTATGTACATTTGAAAGTAATATCTTGAAGGAGATATTTTAAAGTAAAAAGATTTGGAGATCATAAGATAGCACTGTTTCGTTTTTTCCCCTTTAGACGGAAACATAAATGTTTCCAGAGATAGACGGAAGTGGAAACTTGAGGATTACCGTAGTATGATTTTAAATATAATTTGTTAATTTTGTACATTTTTCCTTGTTTAAACTCTAATTTAATTTGCTTTTATTTGCAAAGAATTTGACATGAAAAATGTGTTTCTTTAGTATAATCAATTGATCTTGTGCAAATATTCTAAGGCATAAAGTGGAATTTGGTGTGTAATGGCCATTAATGGACCTTAACTTAACAATGCTTCAAAGTATATTTCTGTTACTGAGACATGATGTCCATGTAACGGTGGTATGTACATTTGAAAGTAATATCTTGAAGGAGATATTTTAAAGTAAAAAGATTTGGAGATCATAAGATAGCACTGTTTCGTTTTTTCCCCTTTAGACTAGTTGTAACCCGCACCCGTTGCGGTACGGGTTAACCTGCCGGTATGCCTCGGATCGCGGGTTGCGGGCCGGGCCGAGTTCATTCTCAAACCCGCAGACCGTCATGCGAAAAAAAGGGAGAAGTAACGACGCATAATAAAAACATTCACAATGAAAATTGAGTTAAGATCATGTGCTTCTTACGTGGCAGATTCTTTTAGAGACGTAGATATTTCCTTTTAAAAAATGCCGGCGTATTTTTGTCTTGTGAACAGTGAACAGGACAGAGTCTGAGACAGTTCAACATAATAAAATACATCGAGTTGCTCTTTCAAAGGCCAGCGCCAGTACAGTGCATATGCAGCGCAGTCAAAAGCAACCGCATGGGCCAATGAAACTCGATGTTGAATTTCCCGTCCCATTTTTTCCAGCTCATAATGAGGGACCGATTTCATTATTGTTTTTCAGAAGATGAAAGTTTGACCTTTTGTAACCTTTTAACGCACTTTATTCTGTGGAACTTGAAGCCAGGGAAAAATTAATCATTTTTTTTCGGGGGCTCCATTTTCATTTTTTGGGGTAATATTTCAGGGGCTCTTTTCAAATACTACGTTTTTGTATTTTGAAGAATACCTGTTCACTTATTAAATTAATTATTACTTGTTGTTTAATTTTGTAGGACTTTTAAAGTTTTTTCATGCTTAAAATCTTGGGTGTGGGTGTGTTTATGTGGGTGAGACTGTGAGTGGAACTTAGATATAAATGAATTTCTTACTCCATCTAATTCTAGTACTTGGCCATGTAATGAAGGCCCACATACCCTTACTTTCCTGAAGTTCTTTGAAAACGCAGATCTCCACGAAAATTGCAATTCTCTATGGGGGAGTCTAAATTTGGTGAGAATGAACTCATTAATAACTTAAATATACATGACAATGAAGAAATCATCAAACTTTATTGGCAGTTTTGAATAATATACCCGAAATATAAACTCTGTCTGAAACAGAAAATCGCCATCATTGAGGCCTCTACAGAGCGAATTGTCCCCCAGAGCTCTGGCAGAGAGACAGAGCTCAGACTGGCTAGCTAGCACAAGCGCCAATGCGTACGTGCGTGAGCCTCACGTCGGCCCTGTAAAACAGATTGAGCTTTGTTTGATGATTTTTTTGTCTGATATTTACCTCATCCCCTGGTATAAGTTATAATTAGCAAATAAGATCAGTTATTTTGGATGTTACTAGGCCGTATGATAACTCACCAACGCGAGGTTACTAGACTCTGGGATTTATTGAGGTAGCTCAACCATAACTCGAGCGATGTTCGTGCGGGTTCCCATGAACATCCCTCGAGGTATGGTTGAGCATGCAGTGTCATTCCATTCACAAGAAAAAGAAAGGATTTACAGGTATTTACAAGACATATAAATAATTATGTGACTAAAAAGCTTACATTAATGTTTTATATCAGTTTTGCATCTAGATCTATATCAAAATAGTAAAACGATGAATTATTTTTAGACTTTGATTTTCAAACGCGGGCAAAATTTCATAACGCGGGCGGGCGACGGGAAACTGAACATCGAGTTTTAGCGGCCATATCGAATGAAATACAAAAACAGAAGGAAATAATATGGACGTAAACGAGAAGAAAAAAAATGACTGTATCATTATCCACTATTTATTGCAATTTTAATTACTTTATAGACAAGGTCCCATAGAATTGAATATTGTAATTTTGATTGTTGTGAGTCGCCGTGTCGACCAACCTGGACTGAAAAACAACATTGCCGATCCTTGCTGGGCAGCCTGGGCTATCGCGAGTTATACGTTAGCTCGCTGAGCTGCGGTTCGCTAGCTCCGATCCGAGGAGGTAATTGCGTAATGCTTTCAATTCCGAGATCAGAGCGCATCCATTTCGTGGTACGAAGTTCTTAAGTCACCCCCAAAAAAACATTTTCTCTCCGGAGTAAAAGGCTAATTTGCAAATTGTAAGTAAATTCACTCTAGGCTAGGTAGAAGTTGACATATATTTTCCAGATTTGAGCCTGTATAGTGTGGGGATTGCAGAAATAATATTTTTCATTTTTCAAAGATAAATTGACTTGCGGGTTAAAACCCGACGGGTCAGCGGGTCCCGCTTGCAAATTTTTGGATTATACGGGACGGTACGGTTCGGCTTTTTACTTGCGGGTTACAACATTACTTTAAACGGAAACATAAATGTTTCCAGAGATAGACGGAAGTGGAAACTTGAGGATTACCGTAGTATGATTTTAAATATAATTTGTTAATTTTGTACATTTTTCCTTGTTTAAACTCTAATTTAATTTGCTTTTATTTGCAAAGAATTTGACATGAAAAATGTTTTTCTTTAGTATAATCAATTGATCTTGTGCAAATATTCTAAGGCATAAAGTGGAATTTGGTGTATAATGGCCATTAATGGACCTTAACTTAACAATGCTTCAAAGTATACCTCTGTTACTGAGACATGATGTCCATGTAATGGTGGTAGCACCAAAAATAGAAGGTTAGGCCAGAAAGAGTAATTTAGTTATTCCAGATAGAATATTCCATTCTGTTGAGGCATGACTTCTCTCAACTATTTAGTTGTACATGCCATCATAAATTCAATTTTCTAGACTGGTGAGAAAAAAGAATGACACAGAACATGGCACTGGTATACACACAGAGCATCAAGTTCCATTTATTGATGCTCAATCTTTCAAAATATATATGCCATGTTGGAAATGTGGAATAAAGTGACTAACAATGTAGTTAGCAACATATTTATCAAGAGTAATGGAGATCAACCCCTTTATTTTGACAGCGGGAGAGCATAGTCTTAGCAAGGATGATAAATGATGTCCATGTAACGGTGGTATTTTGTCAAATCTTGTTTCTCAGTTTACTCCAATATGCAGGGTGGTATCAAATGCCTGTAAGTGGATTTAGTTGAAGGATTGTCCCATGAAACATATAAGAAATAAAACATTTCATTTATTACATTTCTATTTTTTGACCCTGATGTCACAATTTTTGCCCCAACCCCATGGAATGACCCATAACCGGTATATAGGCCCCGCACTACGGCACTTCAGTCACTCCAACTCAAGAGCGGGGCCTATATCACGAGTATATATTAAGCTTGCATTCTAAGATAGTCGCGAAACAGGCTCCGTCCAATGCGCTTGTCCCAGCATTCGCACGTGTGTGGGGCTCGGATGACGGCTATATTAGTATACTCGTTATCGAGGCCCCTTACACTGTTATATAATGGAAAATAACGTGGTCGTGGGGCTTGTTTCCCCGCGACCGGTGAGAATTATGATGGGCGGCACTGTAGGGTGCCGGGGAGCTAGGGGGGGGCAACAATTTATTTTCCAAATAAACAAGGAGAGCGGACATTAGTTTACTTCTTCAGAAATTTATTTGTCGATTTATTCATGTATTAATATAGTTATTAACTTGTGCATTTATTTACAATCGATTGTATTTATTAATTAATGTATTTATGTTTTTCTTTTGTGATATAAGAGTCAGAAGTATCATTCGTTTTAAATTAGTTTTATGTGCGGAAGTTCATTTATTTCAATCTATTGTAATTGATTAGTTAAATATGTTGATTAATAAATGTATATATATATTTATTCATTAATCATTTGATTTATTTGTTTTCATTTTTTTTCTTTTATGATGTAGAGAGTCAGAGGTATTCGTTTTCGATTATTTTTATGTGTGAAATTTCATTTAATTCATTTTTAACTGATTAATTATTGTATTTATATTTATCTATTAATCATTTGATTTATTTGTTTTCATTTTTTTTCTTTTGTGATATAGAGAGTCAGCTCAGAGGCATCAATCGTCTTTAATTCTTTTTATATGTGGAAGTTCATTATCATTCCCCTTGTTTTTGGAAAATAAAGTGGAGCCCCCCCCCCCAGCATTTCATTGTAATTATTTTTTGTGGGGAGGGAGGTGTCATCAATAATCAAATTATATAGTTCTTGTATTTCCTCCGAATCTTTCACTTGACGTAATGCTGCGAAAGAATCCATTTATTCATTCATGTATCATATATCTATTTATAATCACCTGGATGTAAGTAGTCAATATATATATATATATAAATATATATATTTATATATATATATATATATATATACAAATGTATATATTAAAAATTCAATATTGTAGCATTCATCTGGCTTCCTGTGTATTATCAATTTATTATATTTTTTCCATTCCTTTTATACATGCCCCCCCCCCCCCCCCCGCTTCCCCACTTTTCATCCATTCAGAAAAGAAAACGAATAGGCAAATTCATTCGGGAAAGATTTAATAATTTTCTTTTGGTCAATTTCATTATTGCTTGAGGATACAGCTTTATCTACACTATATAATCAACTTAATCTGAGACTTATCCCCCCGCCCCAACGATTGGGATAGGCCTATCATTATGCATATTATCTATTTTACGTATAAAGTAGGTCCTACTTTCAAAGTACAATTTCTGTTTTTACCTAAATATCAATTTATTTATCTTTTGTCTTTTAAAAAGCTTAAAATACCGTTCGTTGACATGCCAGTATGCCAGTATGATATGAAAGTATTTATAGCTTTATAAATAGAGTAGAATTAACTGAGCATATAATGCCGAAAATTTCATCAAAATGAGATAACAAATAAAGTTATTGAATTTTAAAGTTTAGCAATATTTTGTGAAAACAGTCGCCATGAATATTCATTAGGTGGGCTGATGATGTCACATCGCCACTTGTTCTTTTGTATTTTATTATGTGAAATTAGGTTCATTCAATTTTTTTCCCTCCAGGAACTAGAAAATTGGAATGACAATTGATTTAGTGCATTAGATATTCATAGCTGCAACTTATTTCATTATAAGGGAGACATATTATTCACACATTAAGTATGAAATAATTTTAAAAAATATGATTTTATGTAGTAACATAAGAAAACGGAAAGTGGGGATGTGACATCATCATCAACCCACCTACATGTAGTGAATATTCATGACGACTGTTTTCGTAAAATATTGCTAAACTTTAAAATTCAATAACTTTATTATTTGTTATCCGATTTTGATGAAATTTTCGGCATTTTGCTCAGTGAATTCTACTCTATGTTTTGAGATATAAATATTTTCAGCCCGGACCATCCCTTTAATACTATTAAGCCACTTGAAGATTGTTTGTAACTGTATTTGATTGTATGGTTTTAATGATAATGGATTTTGATTGTTTGCTGGAAATAACGGCATTCCGCATCAACAAATAAAAAAAAAAATTTGATCGATCGTCATTTCATTAATAATTCACTATCCAAATATTGCATTTTTTTATTCGCCTACACGGTATTCATTTACTTACTAATTCATATACCCTCGCCCCCCGATTTCCCGTTTTTAATAATTTCGGAAAAAAGTGTCTCAATGTGTTGTAATTTATTTTTATGCATGAATTATTCTATTTCCTTTTCTGTGATTTTTCATTTTTAGGAGTTTAATGTGTCTCCCATATCCGAGATTTCGTGGCGGGGTGGGGGGGGGGCGCAAATTTGAGAAGAAAGTTGGTGATGCATAGGTCTGTCTGCATGATTGAATGAGTCGTACACACGTACGGGTCCAGTATTTTTAAAGGGGCGGGGATACAGGCTGGTTGGACACATTTTCATTCATGAAATCCATGGTCGGCCACTCAAAGAGGAAGAGGTACAATTTTTAGGGGGGGGGGGTGATATGGTAGTTTATGTACATTTTACTTTAATTTTTACCTACAAGGTAGGCCTACCATACGGCCGAAATAAACGAGAACGCTAACTGCGAACATTTTGTGTATAATTATAATCCATGTATTAAGAGCTATGACTAAAGCACACTAAGCTCTCTTTAACCCTAAACAACAAACATTTATTTAATATTTAATTACTAAACTAAAAATGGGAAAAGGACTTTACAGTGACGCATTAACATGATTAACAGGATATGAAAGGGGCGCGAGCTGATTTTTTTTTCACACTTGAAAATAGGATGCGAATGCTATCGAAGTTCGAGTTGAATTTTGTTGATATATATCGACACGAAAAGAGTGTTTTTAAGCACTGCTGACAAGTAGGAGTGAGAGGGGGGGGGGGGCATCTTGCTCAACACTTAACTTTCCTTGTAGAATTCGATCCATTACAAAATGAAATAGTGTATTTTGAATGATTTTTGTATTGGCGTTTTCCTTGAACCGTTGTGTTCTTTGAATAGATGGGAGCATAAAATTATAGGTCTATAATTATTTTTTTATTTGGGAGCAATATTTTTTTTTTACCAAAATCCCCATCATCTTGGAGTATAATATTTTTTTTCTTTTTTTTTGCCACTTAATAAAAAACCCCCACAGCATCCCCTACTTAAAAATCATTTCCAGTGCCCTGCTTAATCGTTTATCGAACATGTGGCGGGGATATTTTTTGTTCATTTCTCTATATTTGAGATTTACATAATTCTTGGTTCGATAATCAGATCATGTTTCATTTTTCATTTGTATAATTTCATTTCTTGAAGACGAAATGATATGACTGTTGTGTTTCAGTGACATTTGTTATCTTGTCAGTTTCGTCCGTTTAATAGTTTCTGGAGGGTAAGAAATTAACTTTATTTGATTAGCATTATATTTACGATATATATCCAAAATGATATTGCTTGGTCATGTTGGATTCATCTGTAAATATTATTTGACATTGATTTACATGTTCATGTAGTTTCATACTAACATAGTATCCTGTTTCTAGGTGACATCCAACAATTCTATAGGCGCTGTTTGTCATGCAGTTGCATCATTCAATGAGGTCACAAATCGTGGCATGTTCTGGTATTGTTTTTTAATAATTATATAAATGCACAAATTTAGAATGAGAAATCAGATAAAGCACAAAAGTATTTCTAATTTCATTTTTCTGGTTTTTTTTTTGAGATACAAAAGCCAAATCACAACATTTAGTTTAAGAATATTTTTTCTATGTTTCTGTTTTATCATCAACTTTGCCTCAGGGTAAACTGCCCCCTTATCGTGTCACTTAATAGACATTTTTTCCCCAAAACAGTGCAAACATGAACGAATAAATGAATACATGTATATGAATAAACCAGGAAATGAATAAGTAAGTGAAACAATACGAAGGAGAACGTGAAATAAGTAATGCATTAGCCCCCCCTCTCTCTCTACAGTTTCACGTATTGGCTTTAGTAAGGTAACAAAATATATTTTGTTATATATAGCCTATAATACTATACGGAATACAGAGAGATCAAATCCATAAGCAAAAAAGAGAAATTAACGATAATGGTTGGTCTAACATCAAATAAAACAAAAAGTTTAATACAAACAAATACATCAATATTTAAAGGACAAGTCCACCCCAACAGAAAAATTGTTTTGAATAAAAAGAGGAAAATTGAACGATCATAATGCTGAAAATTTCACCAAAATCGGATGTAAATTAAGAAAGTTATAACATTTTGGAGTTTAGTTTAATTTAAAATAATAGAAATATATGCACATCCAGGTCGGTATGCAAATGAGGAAACTGATGATGCAACCCACTCACTATTTCTTTAGTGTTGTATTGTATGAAATATTATATTTTCCAATTTTCTTCTCATTGTCAAGTGAAACAATTCCTCCCTGAACATATGGTTCATTCACGTTGGCCCTTATTGTAAAATCTGTGAAAATGAAATATTGCATAATTCAAAAAAAAGAAAAGAAAAGAAATAGCGAGGGACATCAACTGTATCATTTGCATGCAAATGAGTTGTGCATAATATATATCACTAATAAGCGAAACTTTAAAATATCACAACTTTCTTATTTTATATCCTATTTTGATGAAATATCCAGCGTTATGCTAGCTTGATATTTCTCTATTTATTCAAATCAACATTTTTCTGGGGTGAACTTGACCTTTAAACAAAATATAAATTCCTGAATAAGGTTACTATAACACCTTCAACTACGACTAATTCAAAAAAGGTAAACGATTATTTTTCTGAAATTTATGATAAAGAATAAGATTCGTTAGCTTGCTTTTAAATGAAATTCTATACAATTTCATGATAAATCACATCATTTTATAAACAAATATTTTTTTAATTTTAACGGACGAATGATATATGTTTGCAGATGATTTATTTAAAATGCGTTTCACATGGCGCATCATAAAATATGGGCGACACGAAAGACGGTCCTTGCAAAGACCCTTTCGTGCAATCGGCCCCAGGTGAAAGAGAAGAAAGGCTACATGTAAGCTTTACAATGATTGCCGTCATCATTTTGTATAGCCATTATAACTTACCGAATGAATAAAAATAAATGAAAAAAAATGAAATGTATGACCCTGTATCACCAAAAGAACTCAGATGAAAAAGATGACAAATAATAAATAAATAAATAAATATATAGATAATAAATAAATAAATGAATGGATTAATTAATTATTTTCCAAAATACAAAGAATTGAAAACGAATAATACCTCTTACTCTCCATATCACAAAAGAAAAAAAAACCAAATAAATTAAATGATTAATGAATAAACAATAATCAATTATAATAGATTGATAAATGAATGAAATTTTACACATAAAAATAATTAAAAACAAATGATGACTCTGACTCTTTACTTCACTAAAGAAAAAACTGAAAAGAAATAAATTAAATGATTAACCTGGATTAATTGATAAATATAAAATACATTAATTAATCAATTAAAATAGATTGACAAATAAATAAATGAAATTTCACACATAAAAATAATTAAAAACGAATGATACCTCTGACTCTCTACATCACAAAAGAAAAAATACTGAAAACAAATAAATTAGATGATTAATGAATAAATATACAGTGTATATACATTTATTAATCAATAGAAATACATAAACTAATCAATTACTAGTACAATAGATTGAAATAAATGAACTTCCGCACATAAAACTAATTTAAAACGAATGATACTTCTGACTCTTATATCACAAAAGAAAAACATAAATACATTAAATAATAAATACAATCGATTGTAAATAAATGCACAAGTTAATAACTATATTAATACATGAATAAATTGACAAATAAATTTCTGAAGAAGTAAACTAATGTCCGCTCTCCTTGTTTATTTGGAAAATAAATTGTTGCCCCCCCCTAGCTCCCCGGCACCCTACAGTGCCGCCCATCATAATTCTCACCGGTCGCGGGGAAACAAGCCCCACGACCACGTTATTTTCCATTATATAACAGTGTAAGGGGCCTCGATAACGAGTATACTAATATAGCCGTCATCCGAGCCCCACACACGTGCGAATGCTGGGACAAGCGCATTGGACGGGGCCTGTTTCGCGACTATCTTAGAATGCAAGCTTAATATATACTCGTGATATAGGCCCCGCTCTTGTGTTGGAGTGACTGAAGTGCCGTAGTGCGGGGCCTATATAACGGTTATAGTACTATACTCGTGAAACAGGCCCCGCAAACGGACATTCTGAGCCATTCAACACAGCAGCGGGGCCTATATCACGAGTATATATAGTGAGCTGAAGTTAGCAACCTAGATATTGAGGTAGTATAATCGATTACAAGTGTTTCTCGAGTGGGGCCTATATCACGATTTTGCCAATAGGCCGCTCCACTCGGCCTATTGCATGGTCCGTATTGGTAAGGCCAAGTACCGGTACTAAAAAAAGAAAGTAGGGTCCTAGTTAGTAGTTGATCGTCCGGGTTTTTTGATAGTGGTGATGAGGGAGGTCCTTACTATTTGCTATCTTACTATTTTTTTTAAAAAACAAGGAGGCATTTTCTCGGCCCGTTTTTTGACATCAGTGATGAGGGAGGTCCTTACTATTTACTGTTTTTTATTCAAATGGTTGTCGGGCCATGTCAAGCTCGAATTATGTGATCGATGCATGCTCAATATTGAGGCATTATCGTGATATAGGGAACCACCGTTCACTTCATACAGCAGCGCTTTATTCAGTCACACGCACGGTTCCCTCTTTCCACCTCCATTCACTTTGTACACAAGTGCGCGTACACAAATCTACGAGTGGTTCCCAAAACCACGATTTGGCCAATATTAATAATGAATGAGTTGTTGTTGAATATGATGGCGCTCTTCAATCTCTCCAGATTATACGCGCCAGTCGCTTTCGTAAGTAGGACGTCTTCGGCAAAGGGGATCCATACGACGTCAAACCATTGGTGACGATTATATGAAGTATTAATATAGATTAATCACCCATCCACCTATTATATTAGTAGGTCCTACCAAATTAAACATCTTCGAGTAATAAACATATTAATACAAATAGAGAAATTAAATATCGCGCATGCTAAATGATTGTTTGTGAAAAAGGGCACAACAGCTAACCAATTGGCTTCTAGCATGACTAGTTATATATTTAGATAATTTCTTAAAATCTTAGTTAAATAACAATTCAATTGTGACATCACATACAATTTCACGTCCTTCTTATTCTTTTGTTTTGTCTTTTCTTATTAAAAGGAAATATCAATCCTTCTTTCATGTCTAGTGTTTGAAGAAAATGACACACACCTATAACTGTCAAAAATGGTTAGTAGCATATATAAAACATAGTAGTTCCCACGTATAATCGGGATTAATTAACAATTGTTTTAGATTCGGGTCATTCATCTTAAGTTTGTTCAACATGATGCGTCTCTCCTTTACATATTTTGAACAAAATAAAATATAATGTTCAATAGTCTCAAATACATTGCACACCTCACAGAGGCCTGAAGAGTGCTGTTTAATTTGAAACATATAATAGTTTAATTTGCACTTACCTATTGTGATTTGATGAAGGAGGCATTCCTCTTTCCGAGAAAAACCTTTTCTATAAGCCTGCTTAAAGACATTATCATGAATAGCATATAAAAATCTACCATTTCTAGACGCATTCCAATCTGCTTGCCAGACACCTTTATAAAATGTCATACGTGAGCATGTAAGTTCATTTATAGTGTTTGTTAAAATGATGTCTATGAAATTGTTCACTTCTCCTTTCTTGGCAGCTTTATCGACGATCTCATTCCCGTTAACATACAATGTGAGGGAATCCATTCAAAATTAATACAGATATCTTTTAAACTAAGTTTATGAATTTTGAATAAAATTTCATTAACAATAGTGTATTTTATGAAATATGAATCGATCATATTCAGTGCTGACAAAGAGTCGCAAAAAATTACAACGGAAAATGGTTTATCAAAGGAGTTTAACCACTCAAGTGCCATTAAATGGCCATGAGTTCAGCTCTCATGATACTTACATTAGATAACCTGAAATACTTTTTTATTTTATATTGAGGAACATAAAATGCTGCCCCAGTTCTAAAATTATCCTGTTTGGATCCATCAGTATATATATATATGTAAATAACCATTCCATACAATTACAATTCTTTCTAGAACGATAGATTTCATCTCGGCCGTTAGCATATCCTTTTTTCTAATTATACGATGTGCATAAAACGACACAGGAGGGCGGGACAAACGCCATTCCGGGATTTTTGTTAATAAGTTGTCTTGCTTCTCTACAAGTACCTCATCACTAAAGGCTCGAAGATTGAGTAGAAATTGAGTAGAAATGTGTATATATATATATATATGGTGTCGGGAGAAAAAAAATATTTTTCTTATTTCAAGAAAATATCACATTTTCTTTGTGAATTCGAAGAGAAATGACCTTCAGACTGACAGAAATGTAACATTTTTGAAAAAAATCAAATTATTGGCTGCAAAAAAAGAAGAATGAAATTAGGTCAATTTTCAGCATTTCTCTGCCATAGACTGTGTAGTTAAAGGGGAATCCAGCCATGGCCATAAAATGTTGTGTTGGCCAGGAGAAAAATAGATTAAACAGAATGGTGAAAGTTTGAAAGAAATTGAACAAGCTATAAGAAAGTTATAGCTGCTTTAAAATTGATCACTAATACTATGTAGATTTCAAATAGGCAACTGAGTAAGTAAATTATGACAAGAGGCAAGGACAACTTTCTCATAGGCCATGTATTTTATTATCAGGGATTTGTGGTTTTCTCCTAAGTACCCACTCCCCTGGGACAGTGATCTAAATTTAACACAGGTAGTATATTGTTTTCTGTCCTCATTGAAAGAAAAATATAATTTGAAATAAAACTTTTGGGAAAAATTACATTTTAGCCATAATATGTATTAGAGTACATGGAAGAGTAACCCAGGGAGCGCCGGACCGCAAAGCGGTCCGGCGCCCAGGAGCTTACCGTGTATTTACCCATACTCACGGGACAAGGGTAGATTATGGTCAAAATATCTAGCAAGATAAATTGTGAAAACAGAAATTATGCTCTTACAACGAATATATGGATGAAGGTCTAACGAGTGGTAGAATCCTGACATCGATGCACAGACTGGAACCTCAAAAAATCGAAAAGTTCTCTCCTACCCCAGTCTCGATCGGCCATTTTGTTATGATTCACAACAAAATTCGGACCGAAAACTATTTTTGGAGCAAAATGATAATCTTAACAAGGTTATTAATGTAGCTAAAGTGAATTACTTCCAAGAGAAATTGAGCTCTTGTTATAGTAAGGAAGTTTATCGTATCATTTATTCTCTTCTGAATAAGAAGTCTGGTCATCTACTTATACATGACTCAGCATATACTTTGAGCTCACAATTTTCTCAATTTTTTGTGGAAAAGATAAGGAAGATTAGAGAAGAAATTGACGCTCTGAATGTTGTCGCTGACACTAGGTTTGTTGATTCAATTGACAAAACTATTCCTCTTTTTGAAAGCTTTCAATCATATACTCAATCTGAAGTGTCCAAGCTTATTATGAATTTCACTAACACATCCTGTATGTTAGATCCAATTCCGACATGGCTACTAAGAGATAATCTTGTTTAGTTATTGCCATTAATCACCGACATAATTAATAACTCTATCTACAGGTAGTTTCCCTTTAGGAGCACATTCATCAATTGTTAGACCTCTGTTGAAAAAGCCGAACTTGGATAAAAATGAACTTTCAAACTACAGACCAGTTTCTAATCTCTCCTTCCTTGCTAAACTCATTGAAAAAGCAGCTTGTTCACAACTAGTTCAACACATCGAAAGCAATAATATGTTTGATTCTGTTCAATCTGCTTACAGGTCGCATCATAGCACAGAGTCGGCATTGGTTAAAGTTAAAAATGATATCATGTTTTCCCTTGACTGTAACAGAGTTGTTTTGATCGCACTTTTAGATTTATCTGCTGCTTTCGACACGATCGACCACAAAATTCTTTTATCTCGTCTTTACAGCAGAATAGGTGTGAGATCTACAGCTCTGTCATGGTTTGAGTCTTACCTCACATGATGGTCTTCCAGAGTTAACATTACTGGTAAACCATCTAAACCCATTAACCTTGATTTTGGTCTTCCTCAAGGTTCGGTAGTAGGCCCTATCGGGTATTCTATATACACCCTATACACCCTGGTATTATTATTGCACATCATTGTATCAACTACCATCTTTATGCCGATGACACCCAATTGTACATTTCATTTAATCCGAAAATCCCGGGAGATTTAGTTGTCACTCTGTTTCGACTTCAGAACTGTATCTCAGATATTAGAAACTGGATGACAGTTAAATGACTCAAAAACAGAATTCTTCATAGCGGCCTCTCCACACAGTCTACGCAATCTGCCAGATCTGAAGTTAACAGTCGGCGATATGCCCTTCAGTTACTGTTAAAAATCTTGGTGTAATTTTTGATAGAGAAATGTCAATGGTGGACCGTGTTTCTCAAATATGCACTTCTGTAACTTTTCATTTAAGGAATATTTCTCGAATTAGAAGATATATTACTCAATCTGCCTGTAAAAATGCAATTCGTTCTCTAGTTCTGTCCCGTTTAGATTACTGCAATGGTCTTCTCTCTAACATTCCCGTTACTCAAGTAGATCGCATTCAAAGGCTTCAAAATTGGGCAGCTCGAATAATTTATCAAGTAACAGGATTTCACTTCTCTAAACCACTCCTTGAATCGTCACACTGGCTTCCCATACGACATCGTATAGTTTTTAAGTTACTTTTGTTAGTTTTTAAGTCTCTCAATAAGCAGGCACCTTTAAGTTTATATCTGCGTGATTGTTTGCCCCTATACACCCCTCGCAGGAATGTACGAGCCTCCAGTGACCCATTCCGTCTCACATATAAAATCACTAAGAAACTGGCTGGAGATAGGACTAATATTGGAATCGCTTACCTTTTACTCTTAGACAATCACCATCTGTTGCTTCATTTAAAAAGGGACTTAAAACCTTTCTCTTTTCCAATCCAGATTTTTAGGATTGTACGTTTTCATTTGTATATTTGTAATAATCTCCTTTTCTTCTTGTAAGCGCTTTGGGCCATTCTGGGAAAAGCGCAGTATATAAATAATAATAATAATTATGCCCTCTGTAATTTGATGATATTTTGAGTTTTACTTGGACTTTCGAAATAATTTTTGTGTCATTGGATAGCGTATGATGTATTCTTTCAATATTTGAAAAAATAACAATCATAAATATTTCATTTATTTTTATAAGCAAAACTAGGCCTAAGCATAATAGTTAATGTGTTTACTTCGTTGAGGATAGGACACTTTCCTTAGAATGATAACATAATTTATATCAACGTCATATATTTTTCAAGCACCACCCCTCCCTCCCAAAATAATGATCATAATGCTGACTTTCAGTCTAGAATCGCCCCTTTTGTGCTTAATTCATATGGGATTAAACAAGAAATTTGGTACACACATTGGGTGATTTCAAGTCCGGAGTTGGCGTTGGTATTGGAATATGAATTGTTTCCCCTAGCTTTTAAATCTATTTTGTGTGTCAGAAATCTGTTGCCATGGTAACAGCATATTATATGACATAAAATTGGTAAAAACTTTCAGTTTTAATTACTAGATCAATTTTCAACCAATTCTCATGAAATTTGGGTCACATATTGGCCCGAATTCACAAAGGTGGTTTCTGCAGAAACCATGGTTTTAACCGTGGGTTTTGCTGATTTTGGTATTCACAAAGGTGGTTTCAAATGAAACCATGGTTTCAACCGTGGGTTTTCGGCATGATTTTGAGTCAACTGTTTTAGGTGGTTTCAAACCGTGGGTTTTAGGAAAACCATGGTTTTTAGGCACATTGACCAATCACAGATCAGTATTTCGGTACAGTGCTGAGCAAGTGCATAGACGACGATAAATCAGCTTTGCACGAAATGAAGAGGAGCGAAGCACTTAATATCAGTATTTGCCGAGCTGTGAGAACATCGTAAGTAATTTACCATTTTATAGTGACAATGAATATTTTTTTCTACGTCTGCATGTATTTGTTTGTAAAGAAATATTATAATTAATGCTGTAAATGCATGCAAAGTTAAGAGCGGAACGGTTTTCTTGGGATGGAAAAAGCATTATCGCACGCAAGTTATTTTCCAGTCCCACGCGTGAAGTTTTGTGTCCTGTCAAAATATAACGAAGAGCTGTCCCGCCGACTCGCTCAGGAGAAGGCATTGTCATTGTGATATTATCTTACTGCAGAGCGGTAACATGACAAAGCCGCCAAAGTAGTCAGACTTTCAACCACACACAATTGTGCGAAATTCAAGAAAATTTTGTTCTTAATTAATTTGTACCTTAGTAGTCTAATTAAAGTAGTCTAGTGATCACAAATAATTTTTCAACATTCACTTATTCAGATCCAACTTGAGAAATGTAGTAGATCTATCATCTAGCCTCGCACCCCTCGAGGACTCTGATATTTTTTATAATTTTTTTATCATGAAGCCGTAGCCAAGTTATACATGCTAGTCTATGCCTTGGGTTAACCCAGGGAACTCCCGCCTGCGTAGCGGGCGGGATCGGAGCCCAGGAGCTTACCGTGTAATTGACCATACTCACGGGACAAGGGTAGATTATGGTCAAAATATCTAGCAAGATAAATTATGAAAACAGAAATTATGCACTTACCACGATTATATGGATGATGGTCTAACGAGTGGCAGTTTTTCTGACATCTGGGCACAGACTGGAACCTCAAAAAATGAAAAGTTTTCTCCTACCCCCATCTCGATCTAGTCTTGAGGACGCAATGATGATGATTTTTTTAGATATGTCATATATTATATTTCTTCAATGATGAAGAAATATATGACATATCTAAAAAAATCATCATCATTGCGTCGTCAAGACTAGTCTCGATCGGCCATTTTTGTTATGAATTGTAACAAAATGGCTGATCGAAACGGGGGTAGGAGAGAAGTTTTAGTTTTTTGAGGTTCCATGCTGTGCCCAGATGTCAGGAAAACTGCCGATCGTTAGACCTTCATCCATATAATCGTGGTAAGTGCATAATTTCTGTTTTCATAATTTATCTTGCTAGATATTTTGACCATAATCTACCCTTGTCCCGTGAGTATGGGTCAATACATGAATTACATGAGCTCCTGGGCGCCGGACCGCTACGTGGGCCGGCGCTCCCTGGGTTAGCCTTGGGTAGGCCCTAGGGCTATGTCAGTGTGTGTTGAAGCTGGTAAACAATTGATGGAATCCCCTTCAATATCCACATCACTGCAAATTGGTTAAATACACTAAATTTAAGTTTTATACCTTTTTTACATCTTATATCATAAAAAGAATAAATATTCTTATAGGGCCTATAATCAGATCGATCTGGTGGCCATTTTTTTTGCAAAATCTTTCCATCTCTTGCTGCGCACTGCGTAATACAATAGGCTTGACTCGCTTTGTTTACATTCTTGATGTAGCTACAATACGATTAACACAGGGAACTCCCGCCCTTAGCGGGCGGGAGTTCCCTGGGTTACAATACGATGAGCTACGTTGTGAAGCACCGTTCTGTAGATCAATTAATTGAATGGATTATTTTAACAAATCACCCCAAATGATAATAAGAATTTACATTTTGGTTGGAAATCTGGCAGGTTTGAAGAGATTTCGAATTATGTTTCATGTCCATTTGATTTAAAGCTTAATTTAATGTAGATCTATCTGTACTTTGTTTATTTCCGCAGTAAATTTTTGAATGGGTGAAAACATCTTACAAGTTAACATGCACAGGCTGTCCTGAGAGACTATTAAAGGAGGATTGTAAGAGAGGTATGTTCATTTTTGTTGTCGTTTCTATGTGGACTTTTGTCTATTTCCTGAATTTTGTCTTTGTCACCGTCTAAAACTTTTTTATCTAATTTGTTGTCATGATAAAGAAACACTTATTTGGATCAATTTCAATCTTGGTTGATGTACACATCTGACAGTGACTGAATTGATCTAAATTCCGTGTCACATGGTCATAGAGTATAATGCCTAAATGTCAAATATTTGTAGATCCAGTTGATCAATTTAAATTTAACTTTATGAGAATGGCAATCTGATTAGGTTGTGGGCAAAAAAAAGTCATTTGACCAAATATATGCAGATTTAAAAGGTAGGCCTATTAATTTTGACAGTACGCAGTAAAGGTAGTTAAGAATACATATTTTTTTCAATGTTTAAATATTTTCTTTTGCTTCTCACTCTAACTCAATAGGAATATGCCAACAAGAACTGCAATGAGGAGTCGTTGACAGGAGGAAACTTTTTAAAAGAGACCACACACTACCTCATCAACATGCTTGAAGATGATCTGAGCCTGAAGAGGGACAAAGGGCCTAGTGATAAGACTACCTTTCTGCAAGTATTGACAATTCTGCTTTTGTATGGTGTAAGTATTTTTTTAATGAGAAAGTTATATGACAATGACATCTCAAGACAAGCCTAGTGTATGCAAGTATTAGTGATATTCTTGTAAGAAGGAAGACTCAATGTAAAAAGTGAAAATAAATTTTGGCAACTGCCTGTTTTTAATTTACAATGAACTGTGCATATGATAATACAATCAGAAATGTAAATTAGAACTATATGTTTTGTCATCCATTGTGGACAGATTCTTCCAAAATCCCTAATTTACATTAAAGAAAAAAATATGAGAGGTTGCATCATGATCTTGGTTATTTGAAAAAAGTATTCATCGGCTATGCTCAATGTATGTTTGTCACACAAATGTTTATGGGATACGGATAGGTTTAGCCTTTAGACCAGGAAAGTAATTTTTAAAGGATTCCATATGGGAACCAGTCTTTTTTTTTCAAATCTTACAATGTAAAGACAATAGAATAGTTACATTTTGTTTTCTCTTTGTCATCTTAAAAAAATCAAAAAAACGCAGAGTAAGATGCAACTTCTGGCAATATATCTTCATTTACAGGATAATTTCAGGGAATACGTGGTGATGAGGCATCAGTGTTGCAATTATCTGTTTGTGAGTGATCAAAGATGTTTCGCAAGCCATAGCAAGAAAAAAGAGGTTTTGTGAGAACTTCAACAACCAGAGATGAGATTGAGACTACCCAACAACAACTGTGTGAGTGATCGATTGGACCCATGTCTATACAAGAATTCCTGGAGGGAAACAAGCCTTGTACTTTCCTGAAGGGCAAGTCCACCCCAACAAAAAGTTTCTTTGATATAATACAGAAAATTCCAATGAGCATAACACTAAACATTTCATCAAAATTTGATGTAAAATGAGAAAGTGTTAACAATTTGAAGTTTTGCTTATTTTCACAAAACAGACATCCTGGTCAGTATGCAAATGAGTGACAAAGTGACGTTCTCCACTCAGTGTTTCTTTTTGTAATATACTAGTATCATGATTTTTTTTCCCTCATAATGTGTATAAAGTACAGGTGAGATATGGTTTGATTTCTCTCTGAAACTTTTGTAAAAAGCCATTGTGGCAACCTATACTCAATTCGATGAAGAGTTTTCTCATAATTGTGAATTCTGTAAAAAATCAAGCATTATGATATATTTCTACAGAAGAAAGAGTGAGTGTGTGATACTGATATAGACTTGCTTGCATATCCCCTGTTTTACCACTTTATTAATTAATTTCTTATTTCACATCCTATTTTGACGTTTTCAGTGTCATGCATGTTTTATTTATCTCTATTCCAGTCACATTAACTTTTTTTTGTACAGTGGACTTGCTCTAGAACAGGTATTTTTTGTAATGTACAAGTAAGAATTTCATTATTTATTTGTGTCTTTTTTAACACTTTTTTTCAGGGGGGGGGGGGGGTTGAATCGACCTCTCTTGAGATCTCTGCCAATGATCACATTAACGCCTTGAACATTGGTATGATAATAGTGGGGGATGTCCTGTGCAATGCTGTTTGGTTAATTTTTCCGAAATCGTCAGATCTTTTACATTAATTAATTATGCTAATTTCTGCATAAATCATACTTTTATAACATTGCTAACAATCAAAATGAAAAAAAAAATCCTAGATTGAAAATGAATTTCTTATGTATTTTATTGTTTTATGAATTTCTTATGTATATCTTTGTTTTTCAAACTTGTTTATTGCCAAAATTATAGCAGAACATTTTTTTGAAGCATAATTATGCTGGAATCAAGTAATTTCACCTGTTAAAGTAAAAATAATCACGTCCATATGAAGAAGATGAGAAAATTCAAGATTGACTTTGTACACAAAATCACGTTTTGGAGCAATTTTGGGTCAGACATGCACTTATGTAAAGTTGAGTAATTTTCCAACAGCATGCCCATGCATCGTAAATTTGATCTCAAAAGATGTGCATGACTTCAAAGTAAAAAGTCGGCGAGTAGAATGGTCGCAAAATTTTGCACAGCGGAATGGTTGTGGAATATGTTGAGGGAGGGGGTTCATTCACCCTACCCCCACCATAGTTCTATGCCCCCCCTCCCCCCGGGTTTTACATGTAGGGTTAAAAGAGCACATTATTACTAAGAATTTCACATGAATACAAGTATTTGAAATGAACTTTTATCAGATTTAGTTTCTTTTATACTACATGTA
This sequence comes from Lytechinus variegatus, assembly GCF_018143015.1. Taxonomy (NCBI): domain Eukaryota; kingdom Metazoa; phylum Echinodermata; class Echinoidea; order Temnopleuroida; family Toxopneustidae; genus Lytechinus; species Lytechinus variegatus. Next base: position 42,929,199 of record NC_054741.1, on the reverse strand, counting down.
TCTAATTATTTTTTCATTAAAAAAAACGCTATTTAATCAGGACGCATCAAATGCAAATTCCTCATTTACTTTTTCATTTGAAATATTCTCACATAATTTAAGTTGTCTATTTCAAATGCTTAAGATTAAAACTTTGATAGCTCACAGAAAGTTTATTGCATGCCCCAAAATATGCGTATGTGTCCATGGGGGTCATCGATTCTCATTGCTCTTTCTTTGTTTTTGCATCAGTTGTAAACCATTGGGGATTAAATATCATATGCATGTCCAAGAGGATAATAAGGTCAAAAGATCATATAGCATACACTTTAGATTGATTGTGATATCAGGCAAGACTGGTGGTTCACCTTGTTTTTTGTTGAAATGTATTCTTTTAAAGTGTCCCCAGGGCAACAGCCTAGCTAGGGCAACCAGGTAGCCTTATGAGTAGAGCTCAACTCTGGCAAATAGGAAAACACTAGCTTGGCCTGGCACATGCACATTTAGGGAGCATGAATGAAACAAATTAAAAGGGCAATTAATGCATTTTCTTGGAAAAAAAATATAATTTCAATTGACCCCAAAGGATAACCTGATGGCCTGGTTTGGGAAACCAGGTAGCCTAACAAGTAGAGCTCGACTCGGGCAACCAGAAAAATACCAGTTAATAATTAACAATAATAATTATTCATTTGGGCCATTATTGTATTGTAATACAAGAATGATGTGGCAATATATCAAAACTTAGACCTTATTATTTCACAAATGTTTGTAATTTTGCAATGTTTTTAAAATGCCAATTGATTATTAGATTTTCAGTGTGTTATATTTTATGTAATTTCCTGGTGTGATTTTCCAAGGTGCAAGATGGTTTCATGCAAATTCAATAAAGATATACAGAAAAATGATAAAAGAAGAGTAGTCTTTTGCCTTTTGTTCTGATTTGGACGAAATAATCATGAAGATGATCAAGATGAATTTGGTGGTGATGAGGATGATGGTGTTGGTGCTGCTGATGGTGACAAGTGTGGTGGTGGTTATACATGTAATGGTGGTGACGATGTTGGTGGTGATGATAATGAGGTTGATGAAAATGAAGATGATGGCAATGGTGATGTTAGTGTTGATGATGGTAATGTTGATGACGATAGTAATGATCATCCCCTTTCATCTTCATCACTCTTATTTATATGTATCCCTCTCATCTACATCTCTCCTCTAATCATCTCCCTTATCATCTGAGTTCATCTCCATCCCTCGTCTCACCATCTCCATCACTCTATCCTTTCATCTCTCATCTCAATCCTCAGTTTCCCTCCATCCCTCATCTCCATCACCCTCATCACCTTCATTCCTCCCATTATCTCCATCACCCTCTTCAACTCTATTCCTCTCATTTCCATCCCTCTCAACATCTCCATTTTCTCATATCTCCATTCATCTCAGGAAAATGCATATACACAAGATAGAATTCAGCAGTAAAAATACTTGTTTTGAAATATAATATCCCTCTGTGAAGTGGGTTTTATTACTTGCCATATGAAGTTGAATAATTACATAGTAAACACTATACTTAATCAAATTTGCATTTTTGAAAGAGAAACTGAAAGTTTCATGCACATTTTCAGTGGATATAAAAGTTTTCAGTGGATATAAAAGTTTTCAGTAAAATTACATTTTTTAAATAAATTCCAGGGGGGGGGGGGGCAACTGCTGCATAGAGCCATGCTTTTGAACATTTTGGGGCCGGGATTATATCGTCCCAAGCTGGCCCCCATGTATATTTTCCTTTAATACATTTTTGGGGCCGTGGCAAAAAACGCCCGACCCCCCCCCTGCAGCGCCTGTGCATGTGTACTATACATGCAATTTTAGCCTGAATGATGAATCGAACATCTACAAGTCAAGAAATTGAAGCCTATTACCACTTAAAACCAAGCTACACACCATGGAAAATAAATATATTTATTTAAAAAAAGTAGAAGGGCAGATCCTACGATGTAAAGCTTCATCTAATTTTGTCTGAAGGAGAGCAGCAATAGACATTCTTTGATCGATGAATTAACAGGCTTAGTCCTACAAGTCGTTGGAGTAAACTAAACTCAGCCAAGCTCGGCTCTTTGTCTTTGACTGTACATGCACACTTCCATTGGGCCTTTTTGGGGATATCTTCGGGTCTGAAGCGCCCCGGCAGCTACGGGGGCCGAGCTACTAGTAATATTGTGATGAAAAGCACCCGAATCTTTAATCCGTTTTTCGCTACTCACGATCAGAGATAAAGTTGATAAACCTCAACAAATCAGGCATCTACACTAAGTTTTACTCTTTCTATGAAGAAATTGAGTTGAGGGAATACAAGAGAGTCTATCTTCTGCGACAAAAGTGAAGAAAATAAATTATGATCACAAAATTAAGTCAGTTGTTGAGCGGGGTCCCGGGGCCGAGTCGATCACCAAATACAGTACAGCAGCTAATACATCTGTACCTGGAAATCGCAAGATAATAGTAGCTAGAAGCGCATAAAATTACACCTTTTTCATTTTTTTTTTTTAAACGAAAGAAAGTTGTAGTAATTGAAGAATCAGACCGTATTGCCACTTATGCCAGTGCTAGCTGTAGAATGTAAGTTTTCAATGAAACTGAGCATGCTCAGTACGCGCTAAAAAGGGGAAATCCCTGGTTTTGAGGTAAAACCTGTGGTTTAAACCATGGTTTCATTTGAGTCCACTGTTGAAACCATGGTTTCATTTGAGACCACTGTTGAAACCGTGGGTTTTAGAAACCATCGTTTGTGAATACCAAATCTTAGAAACCATGGTTTTTCAAAAACCATGGTTTCTAAAACCCACGGTTTCTAGAAACCATGGTTTCAAACGAAACCACCTTTGTGAATTCGGGCCATTGAGTTTGAGGTAAAGATGTGAGAGACACATATAGTCAGGTCCAGATTTGAGAAAAGTAGAGTGCCTTAGGCAAATCGTGTTAGTGCTGAATTGAGAAGTGTTTTAACATAATTTGAGGGCGCTGAGTCCAAATTTGCTGTTTGCCAACCTTGATTTTGATGTTAAAATCCTCAAATTGGCAAAAACAAAATGGCCGCCATTCTACACCCATTTTTACTCTATTCTGACCCCCAACACTTGTAACAAAAATGTTTGTCAACGGTTTTTGGTACTATTTGATCTCAAAAATAACATACTAAAAATCCACCAAAATCCGTATCCGGGAAAGTGGTTATTTTCAAGATGGCGTCTAAGATGGCCGCCATGAACTGAAAATTAAAATAACTGGCACTTTATCTACCCTAGACACCTTTTCCGGTGCATACATGTGTTCAATGGTGGAGGGCGAAAAAGGAAAGAGTGAACAGAAGCACTCCAGGGTACCTGAAAATCCAAGATTGCGTAAAAATGGCTGCCATGTCCTAAAAATTCATAATTCATCTTTTACGTATTTTATTGTCTTTTGTTTGGGTTGTATTCATTGGTGATTTCAAGGGTCAAGAAGTAAACCGGGACAAGTTACAAGGACAGTCAACAGTCCACTATGTCCAAAAATCCAAGATGGCTTTTAAAAATTGGAGTCTAAAATAGCTGTTGTTATCTAAAAAAACCCAAACCCGACATAGTTTGTTTAATACCTGCCTTGGGCATATGATAGTGGTGTCTAACCCATGGTTTAATGGGTCAAGAAATACGTTAGGACAAGTAAAAAAGACAGTCTATGGTCCTCCATGTCCAAAAATCCAGGATGGTTTGCAAAAATGGAGTATAAAATGTCTCTCGTTAATTACAAACCGACAAAGTTTGTTTAATGACCGCCTGGAGAATGTGATTTTTAGTATAACGCATGGTTTAAAGGGTCAAGTATTAGATTGGGAGAAGTTACAAGGATAGTTAGTGGTTCCATTATGTCCAAAATCCATGATGGCTTCCAAAAATGGAGTCTATATAGGCCGTTCTCACCGAAAAACTGACATAGTTTGTTTAGTATCAGCCCGAGGTATATGATTTTGGTGTTTAACCCATGGTTTAAAGGGTCAAGTAATAAATAAGGACAAGTTACAAGGACAGTCAGAGGTCCAGCATGTCCAAGAATCCAAAAAGGCTTCCAAAATTGGAGTCTAAAATGGCTATTGTTAACTAAAAACTGTCATAGTTTGTTTAATATCCGCCTGGGGTACTGTATATGATTATGTTGTGTAACCCTTGGTTTAAATGGTCAAGTAATACATTAGGATAAGTTACAAGGGCAATCAATGGTCCTGCATGTCTAAAAATCCAAGATGGCTTCCAATTAAGGAGTCTAAAATGGCTACTGATACTCAAAAATTGACATAATCTATTTAAAATCCACTAGAGAAATATGATGTTGGTGTCTACACTATAGTTTAAAGGGTTGGATAATACTTTTGGATTAATTACAATGGTATGAAGCAGTCAATTTTGCCTATCATTTAAAGTTGGCTTTCAAAGTGAGTCTTAAAATACTTCCATCAGCTAAACATGGTCATAATTAGGTGAACAAAATTTTCACTACATGTATTGTGGTTTGAAGGCTGAAATAATAAATTGGAACAAATAAAAAAGATGGTCAGTTTCCTTTTCGTCGTAAAAAGTCCAAAGCGACTTCTAAAATTGCGTGAAAATGACTGCTGTCCCCTAATCATGAAACCATAGGATAGTCCTGAGCAAAAAAATGACGTGTCTTGAAATACTTATCAGTGAATTATGGAAATTTAAATTCTACCTTATTTTTTAAAGTTTGTTTTTGAATGTTTATTCATTGTTGCACCACCACCTAATTATGTCACTAATTCTTGTAAAACATATTTTCATGAGTCTTAGAAACAGAGACACCAAAATAGTGGCACTAGATGAGATATGAAGTATTGTCATTTTTGTAACAATGGTAGCCAATTTGAATGTAATTTTTGGAGCGTTCTTCATTTTTTTGACAAAATGGACAACAGTGGTTCCCTGTAATGTCTTCACCTACATGTATATCATATGATCCTCATGAGAAAGGCACAAAATGTTCTTACATTGTAGGTAGATAGTATATGAACTTTGCAGCCAGATTTTTAAGAAATAGCAACTATTTTTTAAGCCATCATTATTTTTTTTTGGGGGGAGGGGCAAAACTGCACCACTGATAAATCTTGAAATTTTTCCAATGTAATTTTTCCCTTTGGAATCATGATTTTTATATATTTTATTTTATTATCGGTAGACCCCAAAGTTATTTCTACCAGGAGGATATTATATGAATTTGAACCATTTCAAAGTTACAACGTCCATTATAGACGCCATTTTGGAAGGTAATCTTGAATTCTCTGACATACTCACTATCTTGTAAACATGTCCTGATTCATTATTTGCCTTGAAAGATTTTTGATGATTTTGATTTTGAGGATTTACTTTATTTTTGGAGTTGACAGTACAACGACTGCCGTTGTGGACGCTATGTTGGATTTTCCGGTAACCTTGACAATGTTTTGTAACTATAACCTGTGTCAATAGACTTTGTTTAATCCTAACATACCTAAGTTTCATGAAATAAGACATCTAAACCCTAAAAGTTATGAAATTTCAAAAACTTAACCTCGGTTAAGATTTGATGTTGACTTCGCCGCCGCCGTCGGAAAAGCGACGTCCATGTCTTGATTCTGCTATGCAGGCGAGGAAAAAATGGCAGACATTATCGACTGACTCACCTAGATATCCAATGTGAATATGCCAGCATTGCACCCAAATTATCAAATATTTCGCCATATTATTTATCGAATCAGCAGCTGTGAATCATGGCAGCCATCTTGGAATTAAATATGGCTGACGAATCATTCGGACACATTATGTTTGCAACCCTGGGTATAAAAAATAACGCATAGATCCCAATTTTTTAAATACAATCACCCATAAAAATCGTTTAAAATGGGAAACTGCATTAAAAATGCCTCCATTTTGTTTTTTGCCGATTTGAGGATGAAAACGTCGGAATCAAGTTTGGCAAACAGCATTTTTGGGTTCAGCACCCCTGAATTACCTTAAAACAATTGATAAATCAGCATTAACACAAAATGCCTAAAGCACTTTTTCTGAGCACATTTTTTAAAATCTGGACCTAACTAATATTTTGTGTGTGTTGGAATCATGTTGCCATGGTAGCAATATATAATATGTCAAAAATTAGGCAAAATCTTGCGGTTCAAACTACTTCATCAGTAATGCTCATGACTTGCTCGTGGAGGTCTAGGGTAAAGATGGGCAAGACATATTTTTTTTCACAGTTGGAAACTGTTGCCATTGTAACTGCTAAGGGCAGAGGTACATGTATTTATCACCTTCATCTGTTCATTGATAGTTCTAGTTTAATTTCCCTTCCCCGCAACAAAGTGCATATAGGACGTGCCTCGTATATTTCATCATCCTTTTTAATATCGCTTTTTCTTTGTTGATTTTCTTTATTCAGGATAATAGTCTATAATAGTAGGCCAAGAGAACATACAAAAGAAAAAAGAATTGTAATTTAAAAGAGGAAAGAAAAGGAAAATATCAAAAGGTCATCAAAAATGGATATATTTACAGGTCATCCAATTCTTTTCGAAAATAGATGCAGCTTCCCGCTTGCATTATTCATCTAGTTCTTAGTTAATAGTCTTGTTGGAGAAAGGAAGGTATCATTATCATGAAAACTTCGGTCTGACAAAAGAAAGGAAAAGAAAAAAAGTGAAATATGATATATGTTATTTCATATCATATCAACATCGATCACAAAATTAGATTTTGTATTGAAAAGTAAAAAAATTTGCTCGCTCGCAATTTATTTTGTCCTTTATGCCATGTCTGCCCCATAACAATTTAGATTTCTAAAGCCTTTAACTGAAAGAAAACTACTTCACAGAGAACAGTATTTGTTTCAGTCATCCCCAAACCATGAACACCGATTGACAACCATGCATATTTCCCTGTAATCAATGATCATTATTTTTTTCTTTATATTTTCAATTTTGTATTTTATAAGCATGTCATGGAACCTCCTTGCCAGTGCAGTTGGGGCGAGGGTTACAAAATGTGGAAGCACAATGGGGGAATTTCTTCAAGAAAATATTTGACAGAAAAAAAACAAATAAACAAGCCTAAATAAAAAAGAAAAGAGATGGGGTTTAATCCTTGCCAAAAACTGGCGATTAGAGATGGGGCGATTGGGGGGTCCACTTTAAAATATGCTCACTTATTGCCCAAATTCCAAGAGGAGTGCACATGAGGGGCCACTACTCATCACTGCTTTGTGCCTTAATTGGGACACGTTCATACCACCTGTATCCCTTAATTCATACCTCTGTCACCAATCATTTATATTTATTCATCTTTAAGCACCAGGCAATTTTCTTTCTCTCTCTCATCAAATGTAACCCCCCCCCTCCCGAAAAAAATGCTTTATCCTTTTATCGCTTTCATTATCTCCCTCCGAGATTAGGCCACTATCATTCACGAAATTTATCTTTACAATTCTCTATACATCTCTCTATCTCTGTTAATGACTCCTTCACATTTATACCTTTTCATTTCCCTTCTCCCTTTCTAATTCACCTCGCCCACGCTTTCTCATTATTACATTGCATCTCTACATAGATCTATCTCATTTTCATTTCTCGCCCTCAATTACTTTCCAAATTTGACAATTCACGGGACAATATTTAGAGTTCATAAAAACAATCCTACAATTTTCTACAAGTATTAATTACTATTTTAGTAGGGAAACAAGTGTGTTCTGGGGAGCAAATCATATTTAACCACCCCCACCCCCCCCCCCCCCCCGATTCAATAAAAGCAACAAAGAGATGAAGCAAAAAGAATGACATTTTATGTAAATGTATTACTTTTAAAATAAATACACACTAAAATTTGTGAAATAATGTTATCTTGTCACCTGTCCTAGATGACTTAATAAACATGATTAAAAGTGGAACTTGGATTTAAATAAAATGTATTTTTTATATATTATATTAATCATAAATATTTCCACTTAAAGATTAAGATTTCTGTATTATCATGAAGAGGAACTCACAGTGTTGTAATTTATTCTTCTTCTCCTTTTTTACTCTTCCACCCCTCTTCTTCTCCTCCTTCTTGGTTGTCTTCTTTTTTACTTATTGTTCATTTGTATTAGTATGACCTATCATCATTTACATTATAATAATTTTATGATAATCATAAAATATATCCACAATGTCAATATAATGATTATTATCTTTGAAAAATGAAAATTAGTACTATTGTTAATGTTCAAATTTTTAAAGCGTTTTTAAGATACTTGAGTAATAGATTTATGAACAGTAATATAGTTCCCTTGCCAGGTGCTACCAGGTCCATGACGTCACCTCTTCAACAGTCTTGACTCTTGAACAATCTGAAATAAGAAGAATCAGTGAAAACAACTTTAGCAACTCAACTTGATAATAGCAGAGTGTTCACATACATTAACATGTATGATGTATCTCTAAAAGATTATGAAAGAGCCTTTTGAGATTGCAATCACAGGCATAATTAAAAAAATATAGAATGTTAAATAAAAATTGGGTAAATAGCTTCCGAATATTATTTTTTATATCCTTATAATTTAAGTCAGAATATATTTAATTTCAATCAAGTCATTTGAGAAAATTTTCATATGTGGTGTTACTTGAAAATGAAAATATACCCTTCTACTACTACTATTATTTTATTCTTAAATGCACTTAAATTGCGTTTATGCTTGTAAGCTATCATTGTTAGTCTCTTTGTTGAGATTCTAATAAAATATAAATCAACCAAATCTGAATCTCTTGCAAAAGTTAAGTGGAAAATAATTGTTACAATAGTATGGATCCAATAGCCTTCCTAGATTTTGTTTGCACTTTGACGAGTTACATTGTTGTTGCTCTTACATATTTTTGAAAATGCATTCTGGTTGGAACTTAGATTATATAAATCAAAAGTCCAGTAGGCAGTTCTTTAAACGTATATACAACAGACATTTATTAGTTGAGATGCAACAACAATGATCACTACTGCGTCATCTTGGTAGCAGCCATAACTTTCTCTATGCAAGTAGTCACGTGTAATAACAAAGTATAGTCTACGCTTGCAGACCTTTATCAGTTATCACCACACCTCCCTTTCTTTAAAGAGGTTTATATACACATATATAATACTTCTTAAACTACAGAGTGACAGGGTGGACTACCTGTACACTTACAACAGTACTAGGGGATTATTCTGCCCCTTAAAGCTGGAGTACTGTCGCTGTCAAATATTTTAACATGCAACATTACAGTTCATATATATTTCATTTTTGCTGTTTGTATGATGCGACAATTCGTTAACCGGTAGAGACATCTGTTGAGTTGAGTTTTGTGATAGCGATAAATTCAATCCCGTATTGCTGATTAATTTTAACATGCAAATTTATATCATGCACATGCAATCATGCAGTTATCATGGGGTTGTATTAGAGTTCAAACCATTTACAGTTTCAAAGTTATTTTTGAACTCATGTGGCTATTTACAAAACGAAACGCGAAAGTTTTTCTGTTTAGTTCGCTTTCCTCTATTTACAAGTTTAAACGATCTGGCGGTTTAACGACTCGTCCGCTTCTGGTTGTTCGGGATGGTGACGAAGATGCGCGAACATCAGATGCTGGTTCCGCTTCTGCGCTGTCATCTAGCTCGAAGTCATCCTGTGTTGGTAATGGAATAGACTCGGCTTGGTGTCTGGGATCTGGCCTGAGGTGACGTCTGTTTCTGCGACGTATCTCACCTGCAGCTGTTTCGATTTGGTATGATCTGTTATGATTATTGACAGACTTTATGATACCATGTTGTGACCAGGTATTAGTTTTCATGTCTTGGAGTATCACATGATCTCCAGGTTTTAGCTTTGGCAAGTCATGAGCATGTTTATCGAATCGCTCTTTTTGTTTCACCTTCTGCTCATCCTTTCTTCCCCTCACAGATTTAGCATCAATCTGTTGGTTATTGAGCAAAGTGTCAAGCATGGGAAGGTTTGACCTAATCTGACGATTGTACAGAAGTTCTGCTGGAGATTTTCCGCATGCTATTGGTGAACTTCGATAGACTTGTAAAGCTCTGTGGATATCTTGTCCACTGTGTTGTGACTTCAGTATGAGATTTTTGACAATCTTCACAGCATTTTCTGCGAGGCCATTTGATTGTGGATAATGTGGACTCGATGTGGTATGGTGAAAATCCCATTCTTTTGCAAAGCTTTTGAATTCTTGGCTTGCAAATTGAGGACCATTATCCGACATCAGTTCACATGGTGTACCGTGACGAGCAAATATTGCTTTCATGTGATTAATCACGGCCTTGCTTGTAGTTGAAGTCAGTGTACATACTTCAATGAATTGTGAGTAGTAGTCGACGACGACCATATATTCTCTTTTGTTCAAAGTGAATAGATCTACGGCAATTTTTTCCCAAGGACGATTTGGCACGGCATGTGGATTTAGGCTTTCAGCCTGTTGTTTTGGTTTGTACATTAGGCATGAAGTACAATTTTGGACCATTTCAGTGATGTCTGCATTGATTCTTGGCCAATAGATTACTTCCCTAGCACGTTTCTTACATTTCTCAATGCCTAAGTGACCTTCGTGTACTTGGTTTAGTATGTATCGTCTCATGGAAGTTGGAATTACTATTTTAGAACCTTTGAATATGATTCCATCTGCTTCAGAGAGTTCACTTCTAATGTTCCAGTACTGTTTTATTCTAGCTGGACATTGTTGCTTACTTTCTGGCCAACCATTTCTGATGGTGGCTAGCAACTCTTGAAGCTCTACATCTTTTTTGGTCTCTTCAACAATTTCTTGTCTTTTGTTTGATGTTACTGGCATTGCTTGTACTATCATATCTACATAGACTCTGATATCTTCTTCAGTTTCAACATTCAATTCTGCTTTTGGATCTACTGCTCGTGACAGTGTATCGGCAGTGAACATGTACTTTCCAGGTGTATATGACACTTTGAGATCATATCTCTGTACTCTGATTAGTAATCTTTGAATGCGTAAAGGACAATCTGCCAATGACTTAACAAACAATGGGATAAGTGGCTTGTGATCTGTTTCAACTTCTATCTTTTGACCATAGATATATTGATGAAATTTTTCACATCCGTAAGTGATAGCTAAGAGTTCTTTTTCTATCTGAGCGTAACGTGTTTCTGCATCAGTCATAGCTCTTGATGCGTAAGCTATTGGATGCCAATTTTGTTCATGTTGCTGCAGGAGAACTGCTCCTAGTCCATTTTTTGAAGCATCAGCTGATATCTTTGTGGGTTTTGTGCAGTCATAGAAATGAAGCACTGGTTGACTCATTAAAGCTTCTTTCAGTTCGCACCATGCTTTTTCTTGTTCATTTTCCCACATCCACTCTACTTTCTTGTCAAGCAAAATACGTAGAGGTGCTGACCTTGTTGATAGGTTTGGAATGAATTTTGCTTGGTAGTTTATCATCCCCAAGAACCTTTGTATGTCCTGTTTACAGGTTGGTCTTGCCATGTTTCTGATGGCAGCCACCTTTTTAGGATCTGGTCTGACTCCATCTTGGCTGATTAAGTCACCAATGAAAGTCATCTGGTTCACATTGAACTCACACTTGTCTCGATTGAGTTTCAGGTTTGATTTTTGTGCGATGTCTAGAACTATTCTCAGACGATCGTCATGCTCTTCTTGAGTGCTTCCCCATATCACTATGTCATCCATCATGGTATTGACACCAGGTATATCTACGAACAAGTTATGTATTATCTTGTGAAATACTTCAGGAGCACTGCAGATACCAAAAGGTAGTCTCAAGAATCTATATCTTCCATACGGAGTGATAAATGTACAAAGCTTGGAACTATCTTCATCTAGTTGGATTTGCCAAAAACCACTTGATGCATCTAATTTACTGAAATACTTGGCTCCAGCAAACTGAGAGGTTATTTCAGCTCTAGAAGGCAATTTATAGTGTTCTCGTTTGATTGCACGATTAAGATCACGTGGATCTAGACAGACTCTGAGTTGACCATTCTTTTTCTTGACTACAACAAGAGAAGACACCCAATCTGTCGGTTCATCAACCTGTTTGATTACATCCATGTTTTCCATCTTATCTAGTTCCTCTTTTAGTTTCTTTTGAAGTGGAAATGGAACTTTGCGACATGCATGTTGAACTGGTTGTGCATTGTCTTTCAATGTAATGTGATGTTTGCCTGGAAGACATCCTAATCCTACAAATACATTGTCATAATCTTGCACTACAGTTTTGCCTGTTTTTATCTCTGTTTGTTTATCAACATGATAGACGCGTTTTACTAGATACAAGTCTTCACTCGTTCTGAGACCTAGCAATGGTTGACGATTTCCAGGAATGATGAAACATTGAACACTGTGTTTAACTCCTTTGTACTCCATTTGGACATAACAACGACCTTTTACTGGAATGTTAGTCTCATAGTAACCTGTTAACTTCACTTTGGCTTTTTGTAGTTTTGGTTTTGGTTTCAATTTGTGATAGATTGTTTCAGGGAGAGTGTTAGCCTGAGCTCCAGTATCTATCTTGAACTCAACTAGCTCATTATTGACCCTCAAATTGACTTTCCACTCTTCCTTTGATTCATGTTCCTGTGAATCAACTGAACAAATCATGAAACCATCTGAATCTACCTTCAAGTGTTGCAATTCATTGACTTTTGCTACTGGGTACGACAACACTTAGCAAAATGATTTTGCTTACCGCACTGTTTACATGTTTTACCTTGTGCAGGACATTTTTCTTTGGTATGTCTATTACCACATCTTGTACATGTTTTATTGTTAGTACGATCTTGAGGTTTTGTTTGTCTTGTTTGGTTTGACTTTTTACCAGATTTCTTATTCTTGCTGAGAGAATCAACCGGAATTGAGGCATTTTCCCCGGTGGAACTCAACGCTTGGGCCTGCGTTCGAGTTTGTTCAGCAACCCGACAAACTTGCAACGTTTTATCCAATGTGAGATCATCTAGCCTCAACAAATGCTCTCTTAGACCATCATCTAAGATACCACAGATAATTCTGTCCCGTATAAGACTCTCTTTCAACGAAGAAAACTCACACGACTGTGCACGACTTCGCATTTCAGTTGCATACTGATCAACACTCTCATGCTCTAATTGTGATCTTGTGAAAAATCTATGTCTCTCATACGTTAGATTACGTTTTGGCATGCAATATTCCTCAAATTTGTCCAACACTTTCTCAAGCTTCATGCTCTCATCCTCGGCAAATACAAACGTATTATACAATTCCAAGGCAGCATCACCTATTACGTGTAGAAGCATTGATGTTTGTGACTTGTCATCTTTTTCTGACATTCCTGAGGCAACATTGTATAGAGTGAATTTTTGTTTGAATCTTTTCCAATTCTCGGAAATATTTCCCTTTAAGTCAAGTGGAGGAGGTTGACTTAGATTTGTCATTTTGTCTGTTGTTGTCTTTGTTTCTGTGTATCGTTAATGTTAGTAACTTTGTCTTACTTTTTAGTTTAGTAACTTTAACATACCAATATCACTTGTGCATATACTCATGAACAGTATAATAATTAGCAAGTATTTGTATCTTTCCAACAATTATGTTTGCTCAATTATTACTACTCTCACTGAGATAGAATGTTCATGTCCCATAAACGTCACGCTAACTGTCCGTCATACTGAAATTTGGCCAGGCACATTCATGCACTCCAAATCCATACAACGACATAGCCAACTTCTATGGACATAACATCACACATACAGCAATGGTCATTCACTGATACACATGAATACAATAAGCTCTTTGTCTTTCACCATCTCTCTCCTCACGGGGTTAGGGAGAAAATGGAATGAACTGGCCTGATTTCAATGATTCCTCCATCTCAAAGCTCGGTGGGTTACTCAGCATAATAATGCAGGATCTGATGGAAACACGTCTGACACCATGGTTGGAACTTAGATTATATAAATCAAAAGTCCAGTAGGCAGTTCTTTAAACGTATATACAACAGACATTTATTAGTTGAGATGCAACAACAATGATCACTACTGCGTCATCTTGGTAGCAGCCATAACTTTCTCTATGCAAGTAGTCACGTGTAATAACAAAGTATAGTCTACGCTTGCAGACCTTTATCAGTTATCACCACACATTCCATAATAATATTATCATTAATTGAAATATTAAGAGGGCTCAATTGTCTATTAAAACTTGAATTTCTATAAAAATTCATGAGATTGATATTATCCATTTTTGTGAGTAAATTTAAGATGAATTTATACAAGATGTGGATGAATTTTAAGAGATTCATATTTGAAAATTACTATAACAGGACATCACATTTACAACTGCTCTTAAGAACAATAAAATAAACAAGAATAAATATTACCGTACAGTAGTATACTTGTATTTACAAGTAGAATGTTCAATAAACTCAACTTTACATAAAGACTCGCCTTCATACTAGAAGCTTGACCCCCTGATCCAAAAAGAGACTTCTTATTCAATGGCAGACCGTGGTAGAGTGTCTTGACTTCCCTCTCCTTTCAGTTGCTGTGCCCCTTTCTCTCTTTACCTCTTCTCACCGTTTGTGTGGGTCACCTGTTAGAAAAGTGAATACCAAATTTTTCATATAGTAGCAGATGAGAATGAATTCATATTTACATTTTGTATAAACAACAACTGAAGTCCCTTCTTTTAAAAAATATATTTTTATCATTACAGATTTTGTCAAATATATTTGACAGGGGTGTTGGTACAGCTATACACAATATTTTATTTTAAGGTAAATGCGGTCTAGTCTTTCACCCTTGAAATGGTTTGATGAACACACTAAAAATCGGGATTCAAATTTTAACCTTAGGGGTTGGTACAATAAGCAGGGGCGTAGATAGCGGGGGGGATGGGGGGATGCATCCCCCCCAGAATTTTAGGTGGGGGGGATGGTGTGTACAATCATCCCCCCCAGGTTTCAGTGGGGGAAGAAGCAAAACTATACAGTAATAAAGCAATGAATGCTAGTTAAAATCAATCAATAATAATAGCAGTAATAATCATAACGTACAGCAATGACAAACATGATCAAAATTGGACTTTTATTCAGAGTCAGTCATCTTATATGCATTTACAACTTGCAAGTTTTAAGTAATAACAACTGTCTTGCGTCGTCATATACATTTAAGGATCGTTATTCAGAGTTTCACCAAGTACATTTCCTTATAATAATTATGTATTTGCAAAGGAGATAAGTTCAAAATATTTCATTACAGATTTAAGAAAGTGTCGTTTAATCACTCCCTTTCAGAGCAATTGCTTTCATAACACATTAACACTGTTCAAACGAATTAATAAGAAATTACCTATACACATACACTGACCCTTTTCCCTGCTGGCCATGTCCTCAACCCCTACTTTGCAAAGGAAAGGTGACAATTTTCAGTCTCTAAGGAGCGAATTAGTAAATGAATGATTTTGGAATGAAATAATCCTTTACTGTTAAGGACTGTTTTGCATAACTATATTGGGTGAAAATAAACGTCTTCCAGTTTCAAGAAGAAGTAAGTCGAGGCGCAATGTATTTTGGAATTACTTATACCAGTGATTTCTGTACGTGCACAGTCTTCTAGGTTTGAAGGTTATAAACTGTTACATTTCCTTACCTATGTTTTTATCATAATCATCATAACAAGGTACGTAATAAGAAATGAATCGAAATTATAACAAGTTACTATCTATACAGTTTACTTCCGACAACCCGGTGAGGTTTATTTCATTTCCATACTTAATTCAATCAAGCCTTTGTAATCATGGTAATTTTAAACAGAGTGTGCTTATCATTTTAGTGTCCGCATATCTGCACGTGGATACGAAATATAATGTTGAGCTTTTTTTATTTTACCCCTATTACTATCATTGTAATTGATATTTTTTTTAGTTATTTGGCTGTTTATTTGTTTATTCCTTTAGTTGTTGATTCATTTGTTTGACCATTAACAATATCGCTACTTTTAACCCTATCTAGGCCGGGGGGGGGGGCCTCGGAGGCCCCCCCTCAACAAATCGCGCGATATTTTCGCCGTGCGAAATGTTTTGACCGCGCCGCTCACTGACTTTTTACTTTCAAGTCTTGCACAACTTTTGAGACCAATTTTGCGTCACCCGGGTATGTGGTTCCGAAATTACGCAACATTATGTAAGTGCATGTCAGACCGAAAATTGCTCAAAACGTGATTTCGTGTACAAAGTCAATGCAAATTGTGTTTTCAACCAAAATTCATAAATGTATGATTATTTTTAGTTTTGCTTGTCTAAATGTATCCATTTTATGCTTTTTATGATCACAGAAGAGTCCCCAACAAATTTCATTGAAAAAAATATGAAAAACAAAAGGTAAAAAAACAAGGAAATACATAAGAAATTGCAAAAAACAATATAATACATAAGAAAACGATTTGATATCACAATTTTTTTCATGTACACTTGCTAAAGACAGCACAAAGAGTTAATATACCAAAAATTAGTACATTTGGAGCTTTATTTTGGGAGTTAGACGAAAAAGTATGATTTCGCATACTAATTACGCATAAATTAGCATAATCACTTAATAACAATTCGCATGAAATAAATTACTATACGATCTTGTAGACTATGTCCCAGGCGACCCGCGTGCCAATTTTCGGCGCGATCGCGCGGTCGACAGCCGAGATCTTAGGGGGGGGCCTGGGAGGCCCCCCTCCCGGCCATAGGAACTCCCAAAATACCCCGGCCTAGATAGGGTTAAAAGAGTATAGTACTATACTAGTAAAATAAGGAATACTAGATATTCCAGATCATGTTTAGCAGGACTGTCATGACCAAGCTGATAACTAGACATCCGACAAATGACATTTCTCTTATGATCATCTTTACTCATTGTCATTAATCAAACAAAAGATTACTGCCATGAAAAATGTGCAAGGAAGTTTGTTTATTACTGGATGCCCTGTTTATTGCTGAAAGCAAAGTGATTAAAAGACACACGAGATAATCCATGAGGCAGATCGTGTTATTTTGTTATCTTTATCTCGTCTGCTTTGGCCCATGATATTTTGTTTTTATCGAGTACGTTATCTCCTTAATTCTTTATATTTATATGTTAATTATATATATATATATATATATATATATATAAAGTATGACCCAGCTAGGGATCATCCCCCCCAGGTCTAAGGACCTGTCTACGCCACTGACAATAAGGGGTGCTAATTGTTTATGGGTGAAGCATAAGTTATATTAATCACCATATAGGGCGCAGATTTGAACCCTGTAATAGAGGTTAAAAATTTGAACATTTTTAATCTTTAAGTATTATGCACCTTTACAAAAGGTTAAATGTTGCCCCTTTTATTGTGTAAACGAACTCTATGGGTGCAAACAATAACAAGGCCACTTTTTTGCACCTTTTATCACTTAGGGTGCAATATTAAAAGGATAGTACAAGTCATTCATTTAGGCTTTATTTTTTTTTTAAATGTTAGAAAAATGATTTACACACTCCATAGATGAATACTTCTAATGAAGATAGGTTTTGATATGAAAGAAAATTGTAGGCCCTATAATTCTATTATTTATACAATTAGGGATTTTCTTTACTTCAAATTGCCAGGGTTTGTTTTCTAAAAAAAGCACCCCTCTAATAATTGATGTAAAAGAAATCCTCTTTACAGTAGTAAATAGGTAAAAAGAATAGAATGTACTACGAGGAATTCTTAATAACAGTCATCAAGAGAATTTCATTTATCATGGTTATTTTTATCCACAGATCAGAAACTAAATCCTGTAGTTACCAGTAATTGAAATGCCTTTTCTCCAAGCACATTATTTGTGCACTGTTTTGTAAATTAATAGAAAAGGCATTTGATAAGTTTTTTTTTACCTGTAAAACAAATCAAGGAACTAAAATGTGTATCCATCATAGATGTACTTTAATATCTTTATTAGATATTAACATACAACGTAGTCATCAGTTTTTCGTGAAGTTACATGTCTTTTCAGTTCAGTGTTTAACTTAATTAGTTCAGTGTGTAATTCTTTTTTTTCTCCCCCCTTCTTTCCCTTCCTGTTCAGTAGTCTCCAGTCCTCATTAACACAGAGGGTGACCCAGGATTTTCTGAATTATTTTATCTTCTTTATTACACACAAATCACTTTGTTTTTTTCTGAACGGAGAGGGACCCCCCACTCGCTGCTAGGGTCCTATACTCTACACATGTTATTGTAGTGCACATCTACCAACTAATAAATCATCTAGGCCTCTACTCCTGGCACTAGAAAACAATATCATATTAGAGCTAGACACCCTATTCCATAGCTCTATCATAAACCCAAGGGGCTCCATCACGGTAGTGTCAGCAGTGGAGAACCCGTCTCCCAACGGTCTAAGTTATAACTTACACATATACTAGATTGTATTTGAATTTTGATGTCAGAGTTAAAAAGAAAAAGTCAGGCTAAAGATTAGACATAGAATAGATCTAAAGTAACTTTTGTAGTTCTAGTATATCTATAATGTTACTTGTTTCATATAGATGATATAAAGGCCCAACAAATGATTAGCTTACTAATGATGTA
This sequence comes from Lytechinus variegatus, assembly GCF_018143015.1. NCBI lineage: Eukaryota > Metazoa > Echinodermata > Echinoidea > Temnopleuroida > Toxopneustidae > Lytechinus > Lytechinus variegatus. The sequence continues at coordinate 42,910,554 of NC_054741.1, read as the reverse complement.
AACACAGTTTCAATTTTGGGCCCTGGGCTAGATCTATTCTAGATCTCTTGTATTGCTAAACTAGATTAGGTCTCGATTTTGATCTATTAATAAAAGCATGAATGGAAAGAGCCCCAGCCAGACTCAGTCCAGGGGCAGGGCTGCACCACCTCATTCACTGGCCAGGACCAAGACCCAAACCAGGGTAGGCCTAGACTAAATGGTAGGGCCAGCTCAGCTCACCTAAGTAAGACAAGTTTAACTTAGAACTTTTTAGAGCTAGACTAAGTCTAAATTAGACCCTAGACTTGATCTAGTCAAAGATAGAAAACTATATTACAATAGATCTAGATCTAGACTAGAACTTAATAAAGGGGCCAAGCTATTACTTGCTTAGGGCCTGGCCCTGCATTGACACTGACAGTGACATGCCAAAATTTCAGGTTTTGGTTTTTTTTTTAATCTCCGAACATAGGCTGAGCACAACTAGTTATTTAGGCCTGGACTAGGCCCTCACGGTGAGTGACAGGGCTGTTTTGTATAGACTCTAGAGTGTCTAGTCTAGACTTCTAGTCTAATCTTAGTTAGACAGTCCGGTTCTAACGTTAGACTAACAGGCCTAACGAAGAACAGGGATGCTCTTAAAAAAACTTTAATTTCAAATCTATGAAAATGTCCAATAAGATGTCGTGAAGATTAGTTAAAACTGTTTTCTGTCAGTGTTCATCTCATGAATTATTTTTGTTTATCCGACGCCGGAACCTTCAAATCAATGTTCAATGTCGTGAAGATTATTTAACACTGTTCTGTTGGTGTTGATTCCATGCATTATATGTCTTTGTCAGACGCCGGAACCTCCGGCTAGCACTGCCGGCGTTGTACGGCTAAGAGCAGCTGGAGAGTATCCGAGCATAGAGCAATCGTTACATAAAATTGACGGCAATAACGATTTATTTAAAACATCTCTTCATACTTAGAAACATTGAATTTTGGTCAGAACGTGAGATATATCTATGTATCTATCATATACAACAATGAAAATTTGATACATACCAAAATATGCCTCTATCCCGTCCAAATAGAAAGCTGAAGATCATTTTTCGCAAGAGCTTCCTGCGGCTAAAAAATGACAACTAATGCCAAGTTTATGTCAACAGGCTCGTTCATGACTATTCAGTTTATGTAATGATGATTAAATCGCGTCATAAGCTAAAACGATACAAAATATTTTCATGCAACGGAATTTATGTCAACGGCATAAGCTATGCATGATTTTATGTCATGATCGAAATTTGTGACATAAATTTTTATGCAACAGGGCCCAGATCACATTTTTCTAGTAGCCTGAACTTCCAGAAAAAAATGTGCCATATTTTCCGCTAAATCAGCCTGTTTTATGCTGACACTTTTCAGTGTGGCTTCAGACACCCTAATATATATATGTGCATAATATGCATAATATATAGACATATAATTGATCACTCATTCAATGAACAAGGTTATGATATAACCTTGTTCTCAGTTATATCTCCATGTGTGGCAAAATAAGGGTGGCAATGTTTGGCTTATTTTCTTTTTTTCTTTGGGGCAAATACTGATATTTTTACACTGACAATTTCCATTACACCTATTATTCATACAACCTGGCTCTTATTTAAATTTGATTCTTTAAATCATATTTTTCTTAATTAAAAATAGAGATCAAAAATTTCTTGCCATATTACTTTCCACCAATAGAGGGTACACAAAAATATGCCCAAAATTAAATTTTTTGAGCGCTCTAGTGAATACAAAAATTATTCCCAAGTTACTAATGAAAAATAAATTGCAACTGTATGGAAATTAGTAATTTTGGTCACAAAAGTCATATTTTAATGATTTTTTTAAAGTGTGTGCTCTGTACAACATTGGCATACCATAGTCCTACCTGTAGATTCCCCACAGGCAGGGTGGTAGCAGTGAACAAGTGCAATTGATTGGAAATCTGTGGAAAATGTATTGTGCGATAAAAATCTATTGATGTATTTATACTGATGTATACCGATACTGTATTGTTAGAAAACAAAATGTTCATGTCAAGTGAATGATTTAAACATTATTCTATATTAATATATATATGTAAAGTTAAAATGCATGGGGAGGGTCATTTTTATTACCATGGACTCATGGAGCCATATTTAGTTTTCCAGAGCCAATCTCTTTTTAGCTCTGGGCATGGTTTCGCATTGCAGTTTTCCAGTTGCTTGTATATTCATTTACATGTTGTTTAATACTGTTCAATTCTTATTCATTTTTCAATTGATATCAAATGTTAAATAATGATTATATTAATTGTTAATTGTTCACATGTTTATTATTTCATGTTTGTAACTGTTAGTGTTAGATCTATTTACTATTTTTTACAATTTTCAGGGACTCAATTTTATAATTATGAGGGGAGCAATAAATAGCTCTCCTAGATCTTTTAAGGAGAGCGGTAGAGGAGCACTGCAAAAAGCTCTTCAACATACAAGGGGAGCTTTTTGTCCAATTAACAAAACAGATCGAGGAAATGTATGTACTATAAAGTTACAATCAACAACCAAAGGAAGTATTTGTAATTGTTTTACAATGTTTTGTAATTAGATTGTGTGTTATCAAAACCTGTTTGAGTTAGGTTTTGACTTTGGCTTAAAGTTAAGTCACTAACAATTTTTTTTTCAGGGGCTCCATTTTAAAATTTTTTGGCAAATTTCGGGGGCTACTTTTTGCATTTCGGGGGCTCTTTTTAAATGCTACTTTTTTGTATTTCGAGGAATACCTGTTCACTTATTAATGAATTATTACTTTTTGTTCAATATTGTATGATTTTTAAAGTTATTTTTCATGCTTAGAATCTTGGATGTGGGTGTGTGTGGGTGTGTTTGGGTGAGTGCGTGTGTGTGTGACTGTGAGTTGGACTTGGATATACCTGTTCACTTATTAATGAATTATTACTTTTTGTTCAATATTGTATGATTTTTAAAGTTATTTTTCATGCTTAGAATCTTGGATGTGGGTGTGTGTGGGTGAGTGCTTGTGTGTGACTGTGAGTTGGACTTGGATATAAATGAATTCAATATCTAATTTCTACTCCATCTATTCCAGTACAATACCCTGTACTCAGCCATGTACATACATGTAAAGGCCCACATCCCCTATCTTTTCCCGAAGTTCTTTGAAAATGCAGATCTCCATGAAAATTTCATTTCTCTATTGGGGAGTCTAAATTTGGTGAGAATGTATTCATTAAGAACTTAAATATACATGACAATGAAGAAATCATAAAACTTTATTGGCAGTTTTGAATAATGTTCATGAAATGTAAACTCTGTCTGAAACAGAAAATCACCATCATTGAGGCCTTTACTGATTGAATTGTCCCCCAGAGCTCAGCCAGAGACAAGCTCTAACTGGCTAGCTAGTAAAAGCGCCAATGCGTGAGCCTGCCGCCAGCCTTTTAAAATAGATGGAGCTTTGTTTGATGATTTATTGTCTGATATAATACCTCATCCCAAGAAAAAGAAAATAAATGATTTTTTTTTAGTTATAATTGATAAATAAGATAACTTATTTTGGAAGTTAATAAGCCGTTTTGAAAAGCAAAGCCGAATGACAACTCACCAATGCTAGGTTACAAGTCTCAGGGATTTATTTCCTGTGTAATTCGAATTATTCAATCACAGAATCGTGATATCTGTAGGGGAAACATGTGCATTCGAAATTGCACATGGTGGTAGTCATAATGGACCCCTATACTTGCAACTGTTTCCCGACCGTTGCATTGATTTTTTTTTCCGTACTTGGTACCATGTGTATGGAAATACGTGGTACAGAAAAAATAACGCAACGTCGGAATTTGAAACTGCGCTACTCGCTATTTTTGTCTCACCTGCGAAGCAAAGTGAGACTATAGGCGCCGCTTTTCCGACGGCGGCGGCGGCGTCAACATCAAATCTTAACCTGAGGTTAAGTTTTTGAAATGACGTCATAACTTAGAAAGTATATGGACCTAGTTAATAAAACTTGGCCATAAGGTTAATCAAGTATTACTGAACATCCTATTAGAGTTTCATGTCACATGACCAAGGTCAAAGGTCATTTAGGGTCAATGAACTTAGACCATGTTGGAGGAATCAACATCGAAATCTTAACCTGAGGTTAAGTTTTTGAAATGACGTCATAACTTAGAAAGTATATGGACCTAGTTAATAAAACTTGGCCATAAGGTTAATCAAGTATCACCGAACATCCTGCATGAGTTTCACGTCACATGACCAAGGTCAAAGGTCATTTAGGGTCAATGAACTTTGGCCGAATTGGGGATATCTGTTGAATTCCCATTATAACTTTGAAAGTTTATGGATCTTATTCATGAAACTTGGACATAATAGTAATCAAGCATCACTGAAAATTTTGTGCAAGTTTCAGGTCTCATGATTAAGGTCAAAGGTCATTTAGGGTCAATGAACTTTTGCCGAATCGGGGGGTATCTGTTGAATTATCATCATAACTTTGAAAGTTTATTGGTCTAGTTCATTAAACTTGGAAATTATAGTAATCAAGTATCACTGAACATCCTGTGCGCGTTTCAGGTCACATGACCAAGGTCAAAGGTTAATGAACTTTGGCCGAATTGGGTGTATCTGTTGAATTACCATCATAACTTTGAAAGTTTATGGATCTGATTCATGAAACTTGTACATAAGAGTAATTAAGTATCACTGAACATCCTGTTTGAGTTTCAGGTCACATGATCAAGGTCAAAGGTCATGTAAGGTCAATGAACTTTGGCCATGTTGGGGTTTTTCGTTGAATAACCATCATATCTCTAAGTTTATTGGTCTAGTTCATAAAAAGTGGACATAAGAGTAACCATGTATCACTGAACATCTTGTGCGAGTTCGAGTAGTATTCAAAGTCAGCACTGCTGCTATATTGAACCGCGTGATGCAGGTGAGACGGCCAGTGGCATTCCACTTGTTAAGGATAATTCATGACTTTGAGTGTTGGATATTGGATGATTTTTAAATGGTAAGCGGAGCTCGAGCATATTGAGTTGTTGTTCACTCGGCAATAAGCATGATTTTGGGTGATTTCGAGGGCGACTTTAGGCATTTCCGCGCAGGTCAACGATCGCGAGGCGCGCTATTAATCGCGCTACCAAAAATGGATTAAGGCGCGCATGTAGCGCGCGATCGCTCTTGCGCGCCTTAAAATCGAATCCCTGAATTTTCCATCAAATTGAATAGCTCAAGGAAGAATAAAGTTTATCAAATTTGAACAGAATTAGCACTTCTTGGAATCCCATTAATGATTTTCAATCTTGATAATGAGTAATCCACTTGAAATTATTTTTTTAATATTCAATGCTTTCCCTGCTGACATTAGAAAACTCGCCAGAAAATTCAATTCATTTCACAAATTCACATGTTGCGCTAGCATAGTCAATAACATCATCCCAGCACACAGGCTTTTACCCAACAGAGTCACAAGCACAGTCAATCACCGTAACACACATTGATGTACAGGTTCTATCACTCACCAAAAAACCTGCCGAAATACAAATTTACGTCATTAAAACTGATTTTTCTGCACCATATTTCCTAAGCATGCGACGGATTAGTTCAGATTCAGGAAGTGGGGTCCCCAAAAAGCACTAAAAATGAAGAAATCCGTGATCTTTCCCGAGTTTGCAAACTTTTTTTTCTCGCTAACTTATGATGGTATCTTCAAAATTCCAATAGAAAACCAGATCAGAATTTAAAATCATCATAAAAATAATCATAATCATAGTAGTGTGGTACGGTATGTCACTGACACAGCTCCCGTAGGACTAGCGTGCCAAAATTGATTTTTTGGTTGTTTTGGCTTCAATAGGGTCCCCTTAGACCAAAAACGATGGGGGTCAAATTTTCAGACCCCTCTTTCCCTTTGTGGGGGGTCCTTTTTGGCGCCATATTGGCCTGTACAAAGCCCAAAAGGAAAATCCATTGTTTTCAACCTTATTTCTCACTTTTCTTTGCCAATCATATTTCAAAGTTGTCTGAGGTGTATGAGAATGAATATTTGATGATGTTGTGATGTCAATGTTTTTTAACTTTTACCATACGGGGGCGGACTCTACGAAAAATGCCCCAAAATTGTAAAATATTGCCCCCAAAATATTATTTTTCCCTTTTTTGGCACTAAAATTAGGACAAAAGGATTACAAAATGAAATGAATTTGTCTTGTTATACAATCCAACAACAGAGGAATATATCACATGTAATGTTTATCATTATTTTTGGTCAATTGATGTAAAAATCATCCCCATTTCAGGATTTTATGCAGTGAAAACCTTACTACAACACTAGAGGGCGCCATAACTTATGATAAGCACTTCCCTAAAGAAATCAAATTCTAGGCACTGTAATTTTATTAATAAATTTGAAAGCTGACACATTTCAAGAGCAATTATTCCCAATAATGATTCATAGTATGGGCATCTAATTTGTTTTGATCCCCCCTGTGGGGGGGGGGGGCAGAATGGTTGCCTTGGGCTAAAATAAAAAAAATCCTGGATTTTTTTTTTTTTTACTTAAGTGACCTTAAATTGGTTTCTATTCAAAGATTTTTAAGGGTAAAAAAGTATATCGGGAAAAGTTACAAGGACCCAGAAATCCAAGATGGCTTCCAAAAATGAAGTTTAAAATGGCTGTTGATACTTTAAATGGACATAGCACATTTTATATACCTGAGACAGATGGAATCGGTGTCTCGACCATGGTTTCAACGATCATAATTGGGACAAGAATACCGTTTCCTTTATTTATTTAATATACCGGGACAGTCGGTGGTCCGGTATGTTAAAAAATCCAAGATGGCTTCCAAAAATGGAGTTTGAAATTGTTGTTGCTGCTTGAAAAACCGATATAGTTTGTTCAATATCCGGCAATATGAATGTGTGTGACTACCATGGAAAAGTGAGTCTAATAATACATTAGAATAAGTTACAAGGAGAGTCGTTGGTCGAGTATGTTAAACAATAGAGTATAAAATAGCCACTGTTATTTACAAGTGGACATGTACTATCCATCAAGAATATGGTTTCATGTTTACACCATGATTTTTAAAGTCAGAAAATTAGTTACAACCGTTCGAGTGTTGTGGCCTAGTGGATTGGTCTTTTGACTTTGAAAGGGTCATGGGTTCGAATCCCAGCCATGGCATAGTTTCATTCTGCAAGAAATTTATCAACATTGTGATGCACTCAACCCAGGTGAGGTAAATAGGTACCCGGTAGAAATTCCCTGAATGCGCGAAGGAATTCCTTGAATGCTAAAGCGCCTAGGCAGCCCATCTAAGGCAGGGGTAATAATACTGGCAAGGCCCGCTGGGAGAACAGTTTTTAGAACTGAAGTGGCTTCCCTAGGTAAATATACCTATATTATTAATATTACCATATTTTTAGTATACTATTCCTGAGGTCAGTTAGTACGCTGTTGAAAAACAATGTAAGTTCGGAAGTTCTCTAAACATCACATGTTATTTCAATAAATGAATATGTGCGTGTGTGTGTGTGGGGGGGGGCTAAAATTATATTTTATGTGTTTTTTTCTGTCTATCAGTAATTGGAAATTAGCCGAGAAGTACATAATTGACAATTCGAATAGAAGTCCTTTAATCGTAAATTGTACTCTAGAACGAGTGGCCGAATGGTGAAAGTTATATGCACCTTAGTGGGGGGGGGGGGGAGTAGGGGATATGGTTGGTAGGATGCTCGTCCAACTTGAAGGCTTCAGATATAGGCATTTTAGCTGTCTAGGGATGATGAAATACCATAAAATAATTCATTGTTTAACCGGGCGCAAAATTACTAATGCTCCTGATTTTAGTGGGTCTCGATATAGGTGACCCCCCCCTCAGGCAGTGGGTGAGGGTGGGGAAAATTGGAACCCTATCATTTCGTGATAGATTGGACCCAAGTGAATAAAAAAAATATATATTTTGGGCACAAAAATCCTGCAGGAACTGTGTCATGATAATTATATACCGTACCACACTATTATCATCATGATAAGTTATGGCGCCCTCTAGTGTTGTAGTTAGGTTTTCACTGCATAAAATCCTGAAATGGGGGTGACTTTTACATTAATTTACCAATAATAATCATATAAATTAAATGTGATGTATTCCTCTGTGATTGGACTGTACAACAAGACATATGCACTTAATTTTGTAATCTTTTTATCCTAATTCTAGTGCCAAAAAGGGGGAAAATTACATTTTTGGGATAATATTTTACAATTTTGGGGCATTTTTCGCAAAATCCTCCCCCGCTTGGCAAAAGTGAAAAAATATTGACTTAACAGCATCATCAAATATTCATTCTTGCACACCTCAGACAACTTAAAAATAAAATTTGCGAAGAAAAGTGAGAAATAAGGTTGAAAACAATGGATTATTCTATTGGGCTTTGTACAGGCCAATATGGCGCCAAAAAGGACCCCCCACAAAGGGAAGGAGGGGTCTGAAAATTTGACCCCCATCGTTTTTGGTCTAAGGGGACCCTATTGAAGCCAAAACAACCAAAAAATCAATTTTGGCACGCTAGTCCTACGGGATGACACACCATACCGCACTAGTAATTATAATTAAAGGCCTCATAATTATTGAGACAATAATAATTATTTTTTCAATAATTACTATGAAATAATTATATAATGATAACAATTATTATAATGATAGTAATTATGATTGTAAGTATTATTTTGACAATAATTAATGAAACAAAAATAATAATTATTATGATAATACTAAGTATTATAATTATTATAATAGTTGGGACAATAATGAAACAATGATGAGACAATAATAATATTAACAATTTTATTGAGACCACAATAAAAATAATGAGATAGTAGACTGTTGAAATCAATCTGTCTTTATTTTTTTTTCTAAAAATCCTAAGATTATTATTTCGATTCTCATTCTTTGATTACGAATTATATTCATTGAAAACTTAATATCTAATGTTCAAGCAAAAAAAAAAATCAATATCAAGTCATGTTTACCCTGTGCACAAACCTACCACAGGACAATTACCCCCAAAATAGGTTTAGGTGTAGATTTTTGGATAGGGGTACAGTGGAGTTGTCCGAGGAGGGGGGGGGGGGGGGGGTAATTGTCCAGGGGTAGTTGCCCTTGAACCAAAGAAATCATAAGCCAATATGTCAAATCAATCTGGGTACTTTTAAGTACCCAATACTCTATGTATTATAAATGTGCCATGCCCAAAACAAATAGAAAAATAAGATTTCGCAATTGTGTTTCGTTAAAAAAAGCCCTGTTTCTAGATATCGGAATTCGAAAATTCAAACAGTTTGGTGAATCGTAGCTATTGAGCCTCATTGTGAGCATATCAAACAAGCTGGAACAGCCTTTCATAATTTTCACCTGAAGTGCCTAATATAAGGAACATTATCAACTGAAAGATTTTGTGAAATAAAAGGTAAGAACATGTTAAATCTTGACTCAAAATTGTTAGGTGCGCAGACTTAGGCACCATTATCATATATTATTGGCATTATCGTGAGTGATCCAAGTCCCCGGTGATTTGGATCCACAGACAATTTTTCACAGCGTGAAACATGTCCTACCTGTCTCCACTCACACATGCTGTGGTTAGCCCTACTAACCCTCTCACGCGTATTGCGAGGTTAGTATACTAACCTCGCACTATGAACCGCATTTGGCAGTGGATTTCTAACTAGTGTTTTCGTAGTGCGTGTTGACGTTTTCATTTATCATACAAATGTGAGGGAATAAAACATGCCAAACTAAAAAATAAATTGCAACTGTATTGAAATTAGTATTTTTGGTCACAAAAGTGATATTTTAATGATTTTTTGTCTCACCTGCGAAGCAGAGTGAGACTATAGGCGCCGCTTTTCCGACGGCGGCGGCGGTGGCGGCGTCAACATCAAATCTTAACCTGTGGTTAAGTTTTTGAAATGACATCATAACTTAGAAAGTATATGGACCTAGTTCATGAAACTTGGCCATAAGGTTAATCAAGTATTACTGAACATCCTATTAAAGTTTCATGTCACATGACCAAGGTCAAAGGTCATTTAGGGTCAATGAACTTAGACCATGTTGGAGGAATCAACTTCGAAATCTTAACCTGAGGTTAAGTTTTTGAAATGTCATCATAACTTAGAAAATATATGGACCTAGTTCATGAAACTTACACATAAGGTTAATCAAGTATCACTGAACATCCTGCATGAGTTTCACGTCACATGACCAAGGTCAAAGGTCATTTAGGGTCAATGAACTTTGGCTGAATTGGGGATATCTGTTGAATTCCCATCATAACTTTAAAAGTTTATGGATCTGATTCATGAAACTTGGACATAATAGTAATCAAGCATCACTGAATATTTTGTGCAAGTTTCAGGTCTCATGATTAAGGTCAAAGGTCATTTAGGGTCAATGAACTTTGGCCGAATCCGGGGTATCTGTTGAATTACCATCATAACTTTGATAGTTTATTAGTCTAGTTCACTAAACTTGGACATATGAGTAATCAAATATCACTGAACATCCTGTGCGCGTTTCAGGTCACATGACCAAGGTCAAAGGTCAATGAACTTTGGCCGAATTGGGTGTATCTGTTGAATTACCATCAAAACTTTGAAAGTTTATGGATCTGATTCATGAAACTTGTACATAAGAGTAATCAAGTATCACTGAACATCCTGTGCGAGTTTCAGGTCACATGATCAAGGTCAAAGGTCGTGTAAGGTCAATGAACTTTGGCCATGTTGAGGTTTTTTGTTGAATAACCATCATATCTCTGTAAGTTTATTGGTCTCGTTCATAAAAAGTGGACATAAGAGTAACCATGTATCACTGAACATCTTGTGCGAGTTAGAGTAGTATTCAAAGTCAGCACTGCTGCTATATTGAACCTTGTGATGCAGGTGAGACGGCCAGAGGCATTCCACTTGTTTAAATTGGGTGCTGTGTACAGCATTGGCATACCATAGTCCTACCTGTAGATTTCCCTCAGGCAGGATGGTAATGAACCCTTGAGTGCTCATGTATGTACTTAAAGGTGAAGTAAGCCATCCTTTGACAAGATGACAAGAAGAAAGTGGACTGAACATTTGATTTACTGTTTTCCGTTTCACAATGTATATAATGAACATATCATAAAAATAATGAATATTACAAAACATAATAAGGCCTATAGATAAACACAACTAATAACATTGAGCTGCCTTAAATGATTTTTTGTATTTTAGAGTAAAGTGGAGGGGCTGCCGAAAAATAAGCAATGCTTGTATGTGAGGCCAGCCCCAAAACTTCATTACCTAATCTTACACACATGCATAAATATAACTTCGTAATGATAAAAACAATAATAGTAATAAGTATTGTTGTACATACTTCCTATTCCAGTCCGAAAAGGCGTAAATTTAAGCACTTTTTCAACCGCTATGCATGGAAATTCTGAAGTGGATGTGGATGTGAGGGCCAAGCGCGAGTGAAAATTTTATCCTATATATAGTACATGGTGATTTTTTCCTGGTTGCTAAGAAAGCATGAATGCTTGTAAGCAAGAGGACCGACAGCTTAAGGTCCGATGCCCTGTCAGTGGATGGGAAAGATTTTTTTTCGCTCGCGAGCTGATCTGAACCACAAATCAGGAGTAGTACTGCAACAAATCGACAATGATACTTAGAGTCACCGTAGAGGTCTAGTGCCAGTATACCATTATCGTTTTAAGATGAAATGAATATGCCTATTGGACCAAATGATGATTGGACGAGATGGTGATTGGACCCATGGCAACGATACCAAATGATTGCTAGCCGAAATTGGTTTAGACAAAGTGATAGTGAACCGACTGAAGTTAGACCAAATGAAACATGGATGAAATAAGAGTAGACCAAGTGGTTATTAGACCAATTGGCTATTAGTCCAAAAGGTAATAGAAGTAATGATATGGGACAAAGTGGATATTGGACCAATTGAAAAAAAATACAATAAGACTAAGTGATAATAAAAAAAAAGGCTATTAGACCAACTGGCTATTAGACGAGATGGTAATTAGACGAATAGGTTATTGGACTATGTTTGAACTTGACTAACTAATGGTAGACGAAATGATATCAGACCATGCGATAGTAGGGAAATAGGCAGTAGATGAAATGGCATTAAACCAATAAATATCCATACAAAGAGTAATCCTGATTTCCAAATCACGTACAGTTCTCTTTCTCTAGTCTCAAAATACTTAGTGAAAGCATATTCTATTATATCTTATCTGTAGCTCGAGAAAATACCGTTGTGACATTATGCGTTGCGACATGGGACGTTATGCGTTAGAAATTTGCTGCGACATGTGACGTTATGCGTTAGAAAAACTACGACATTATGCGTTGACTGCGACATTATGCGTCGGACGCTCTTGGCAAAATGTCGAACCCTCTTGGTTGAATCACAAATGTTAAAACAATGGTTATTCCACATGATCAGGACGAAATGAAACTCTATTTCTTCCAATGAGGAGAAAATGGAAATATTTCATATGATAAAATACAAAGATATAGTGAACGGATGATGTCATCAGTCCCCTCATTTGCATACTGACCTTATTTTACTTCTGATTTTGATGAAATTTTCAGTGTTACTCATGTTTGATTTCTCTTTTTATTCAAAGCAACTTTTTTGTTGGGGTGGACTTGGCCTTTAACTTTTGTCCAATTGTTCCGAAACGTTCAATGATCTTATTATCTGATTTTTCTGTTTTAATACAAGCTTCCTTGATCTAAGGGGATCCTTTAAGCAACCCAGAATCTGATGATTATTCCAATATCAAACCAAAAAGCTTCAGGATAAAACTACTTGGGTGATGAGATAAATACACAATAGGAATTCCTTCAGTATAAAGTGCGTCCCACAAAAAACGAAACCGAGATTTTTTTATGATTTATCATAACTTAATCACAAATACATTAGACAAGTGAACTACCATTGTGAAGCCTTGAATCTTCCCTTTCATCTGCAACTACTTAGACTATTCCTCATTCACGCATGAGTGAGCAAAAACAATATGAATAAAGGATACCAAAACCTCATTTGCCGGGGGTATCTGAATTTCAAAAAGAAAATCACATTTCTAGAAAGTTCAATATCTGCTCTTTTATTTGATACCTTAATCACAGAAAATGGTCAAGAAGTAAAAAAGTTATGTTCCCTCAAAACAATGCATGTATTTCCATAATTTCATTAAATAAATATGTTTTCACCGGTTTCGCACAGGAGCTATTGTACGGTTAACAATAGACTTATGCATGGCTGATTGTTAACAAAACGTTGAGTGACTTGGAACGCTAGCCTATAAAAGCTCTTCATTTTATGAAATTATTAAAATTCATGCTTATAATAATAATAATAATCCGCTTTTATATAGCGCTTAATACATTGGAACGACATGTCTAAGTGCTTTACGAATGTATTATTACCCCGGTCATTGGATTCAATCAGTTGTTCCTACACACAATGTGTGCACATTCTCTACTCCCTGGGGAGTATTCCAGTCAGTCGCCGGTGAGGCGAACACAGTACTGGACAAGCTACAATGACTTTCACATCCTACTGGGTACCCAATTAGCACCTGGGTCGAGAGTGGCAAAATGTGGATTAATGCCTTGCTAAAGGACGCCAAACTGTGATGGGATTCGAACACACGACCCTCTGTTTACAAGGCGAGAGTCAGAACCACTTCACCACGGCTCCTCCAAGCTTTATTTTAAATAAGCAGAACTTTGGTATTTCTTTACTATTTTCTGTAATTGAGGTATCAAATTAAAGAACAGATATTGAATTTCATAAAAATGTGGTTTTCTTTTTGAAACCTTGATACAGCCCGCCAAGTGACTTTTTGGTATCCCTTCTTCAAATTGTGTTTGCTCACTCAATGTGTGAATTTGAAATATTCTAAGTAATTTCAGATAAAAGAAGAGATTCTAAGATTTACAATGGTAGGCCACTTGTCTATTGTATTTGTGATTAAGTTATGAAAAATCATTGATATAAATCTCGGTTTTATTTTTTCTGGGACGCACTGTACAGCACGATAAAGACAAGCAATATTCCATTGTCTCTGTGTGCTCTTGGTATAGTGGGGATATCAAGAGAGGTAGGGAATTTAACATCCAGGGAAACAAAAAGGTTGTTAGCTCAGGAGCCGCTGAACTTTTCAAAGTGGGGGAAGGGGTGGGGCTTAGCCAAAAGTGGAGAGGGCTGACCATGCAAAAGATCACAATCATTTGGTAATTCTTACATTTTTTAACACGGATTTGGAATAAGGTGGGGGTGGGCTGCAGCCCCCTGCCTCTCCCCGCTTCCACAGCCCCTTAAGTTGGTTAACCACAAGTAGGTAATGCCTTGTCAAAATGTTTTACCTACATGTAGGACATGTGCGCTAAGAAGCTAACCACAATGAGCGTTCTTTCCACCCCTTTTACATCAATTGATAATGTATCATTTGCCATTATGTGCAACGATGCGCATGATTAATATGAACACTGCAAACAGTAGCCCCCCCCCCAAGGTAGGGTACTGTTGAATTTCATCTGGAGCAAAAATCTCCACTTCGGAGCATATTTCGTCAGAGCGATTTTGACGCTAAGAATGGGGTATATTTTAAGTTTTTTTTGTACTGTCATAATAATTACATGAAAATGCATATTTTTTTTCTTCATTTTAATCACCAGACATGTAATAAAACTTACACAAATGCTCCCCCATGAATTAAGAATATCAATTTCTTTCTATGTTATGTATCCATGCGGAACCGGGCTGGGGGGCTTCCCCACTTTTTTCCAAAACCATGTACAAAAAACATAAAAATTACCATATGATTGTGATTCTTATCATGGTCAGACCCCCCACTTTTGACTCAGCCCCCACTTTGAAAACCTTTCCGCGCCCCCTGTGTATGTTATGTAAATCATGCAAGTATAGTTTAAGTTTACTTTGCAATATATTATAATATACCAATTTGTAAATTGACGCCTTCAGCCTGTGCTACAACTGTTATGCGCATGAAAGTACGAATAAATGAATAAATAAATGATTGTCACATCGGAGCAAGTTACGGCGGAGCAGATGTCGGCGGAGCAAATATTGACCGAGCAGATGTCGACGAAGCAGATATTGGCGTACATGTAGCAATGTGGAGAAGCAATTTTCAGCTGAGCAGATGTCGGCGGAGGAATTGTCGTATTAGAGCAAATGTCGGTGGAGCAAGTGTCGACTGAGCAAATATCGGTGGAGCAAGTGTCAACAGGACAACTGTCGGCGGAGCAATTGTCTTATTTTGCGTAGCAGTTGTCAGGGGTCACCTTATGACTACCTATTTTAAATGACAAACCAGCCGGCCGCGGCCCCTAAAAAATTATGATTGACCAGTTGAGAAGCAGAATAAGTATGAGGGGAGTGACGGCATAGTTCATCCACCCTAAGTTAAGGATCGGGAGTGTTGAGTTATCCATTTGAAAAATATGACTTCATATACTTTGGTGTAATCTTTTTTTATACGCCCGTTCTAGACGGGGCGTATTATGATATCGCGCTTGGTGTCCGTCCCTTAACTTTTACTTGTAAGCATGATAACCTCAGTTTGACTAAACCTAAGCTCATATAATATGGTGTGTATGAAACTAGCATTGATCCCAGGTAGCCAATTGATTTTGTGGTCAAAAGGACAAGGTCACAGTGACATGTTTTCATCTTACCCTTCTACAGTCATTGTAAACACGATAACTTCAGTTTAACTTATTCTGGGCACATATAATTTGGTTTGTATGATACTAGCATTGATCCTAGGAAACCTATTTATTTTGAGGGCAACAGGTCAAAGGTCAAGGTCACAGTAACATGTTTCATCTTACCTTTCTGAATTCCTTGTAAATGTGATAACTTCAGTTGAAGTTAACCTAGGCTCATACAACTTGGTGTGTATGATACTAGCATGGATCCCAGGAAACCTACCGATTTTGAGGTCAAAAGGTCAAGGTCACAGTGACATGTTTTCATTTTACCCTTCTGCAGTCCTTGTAAATGTGATAACTTCAGTTGAAGTTAACTGAGGCTCAATTTTTTTTGTTTATTAATCATCATTATCATCCTTAATCATTATTACATTACCAGTGTCAGTATTATCATTATTAATATTATTTTTTCATCATTACTGCTTCCTTTGTTATGATAATAGCTATTGATAATGGTGATAATTACAATAGGTGGCACTGCTATTATGCCTACTACTACTGCTGCTTCTGACTGGTAGCTTTGGCCATTATTGTCATTAGATATTTACCACAATTAAAACATTTTTAATTACTTGCATATTACAGTGTAAGACCAACTGACAGTACAAAATATAAAATGCCTTGACACAGCCTTGAAATTTCAAGGCTCCAAATCATAAAGGCCAAGAATTTGAAATAATTTGCCTAAATGTGTGTTAAGGCCAAGTCCAAGCATCAATTCACTACAACACTGATTCAAACGTATAAGGATGTTTTCTGCAGAATTGTAGATATGACCAATTAGTAGTAATTAAATTTCATAATTTCATTACAATTTCTCCATCAGAAAGACTCCACTACAATTTGTTCCCCAAATCCTTGGGTCAGGTCATTAGAAAGCATCAGGTCCAGGAACTACATCTTTCTCTGACCCAAGGACTGTGGAGGCATGACAAGTGGGGCTACCCCCCAAAAGGAGCTCCACCGGGCACCCAGCTCTGGGTATGGTTCACAGAGGAAACTAAAGAGTAAGTTCTAACTGAATTTAAAAAAAGAAAACATTTTGGTTTCACAAATTCTTCCTTGCAGTGTTTTATAGGCATAAAAATATTGAACTGATAAACAAAATGTATCCTTGCCTTGCCCAAATGAAGTTCGGCAGAGACCTCGTGATCACTTTCCTGTTGGTCTGTTACAAAAATGGTGAAGTTTTTGTATAATTTGCTCTCATTTCATTATTTCTGCATCAATTTTGGCACAAATGATCCTTGGGTAATTCCACATATGGGCAATTCCAAGCAAAAGTGGACATTTTCAAAAAAATTATATTGGCTCTATTTCAAATCTGGATCAAATTTCTCTATCAAAACTCATATTGAATTTCGTTAATATAAAAGGGGAACCTAATTAGCCACAATTTTTGTCTCTCTTGCATACTGTAGCAGAGTGAGACTATAGGCACCGCTTTTCCGACGGCGGTAGCGTCAACACCAAATCTTAACCGAAGGCTAAGTTTTTGAAATGACATCATAACTTTGAAAGTATATGGACCTAGTTCATGAAACTTGGACATGAGGTTAATCAAGTATTACTGAACATCATGCCAAAGTTTCAAGTCACATGAACAATGTCAAAGGTCATTTAGGGTCAATGAACTTTGGCCAAATTGGGGGTATCTGTTGAATTGCCATCATAACTTTAAAAGTTTATGTATCTGATTCATGAAACTTGGAAATAAGAGTAATCAAGTATCACTGAAAGTCCTGTGTGAGTTTCAGGTCACATTATGAAGGTCAAAGGTCATGTAAGGTCAATGAACTTTGGTCATGTTGGGGGTATTTTTGAATTACCATTATACATGTGTAACTGTAAATAACTATAATAATAATAATAATAATAATAATGAAATGTGTTAGTCTACTTTATAGAACTTGGACAAATGTTAGAGAAATCAAGTATCACTGAACATCCTGTCTGAGTTTCAGATCACATGACCAAGGTCAATGCATTAGACCTGTTGGGGGAATCAACATCAAAATATTAACCTAAGGTTGAGTTTTTGAAATGTTGTCATAACTTAGAAAATATATGAACCTAGTTCATACAACTTGGACATAAGGTTAATCAAGTATCACTGAACCTAATGCCAAAGTTTCAAGTCACATGACCAAGGTCAAAGGTAATTTAGGGTCAATGAACTTTGGCCGAATTGGGGGTATCTGTTGAATTGCCATCATAACTTTGAAAGTTTATGGATCCGATTCATGAAACTTGGAAATAAGAGTAATCAAGTATCACTGAAAGTCCTGTGTGAGTTTCAGGTCACATAATGAAGGTCAAAGGTCATGTAAGGTCAATGAACTTTGGTCATGTTGGGGGTATTTTTTGAATTACCATTATAACTGTAAATAACTGTATAATAATAATAATAAAATGTGTTAGTCTACTTTATAGAACTTGGACATTAGAGAAATCAAGTATCACTGAACATCCTGTCTGAGTTTCAGATTACATGACCAAGGTCAAAGGCCATTCAGGGTCAATGCATTAGACCATGTTGGGGAATCAACATCAAAATCTTAACCTAAGGTTGAGTTTTTGAAATGTCATAACTTAGAAAATATATGAACCTAGTTCATACAACTTGGACATAAGGTTAATAAAGTATCACTGAACCTAATGCCAAAGTTTCAAGTCACATGACCAAGGTCAAAGGTCATCAAGGGTCAATGAACTTTGGCCGAATTGGGGGTATCTGTTGAATTGCCATCATAACTTTGAAAGTTTATGGATCTGACTTTTGAAACTTGGGCATAAGAGTAATCAAGTATTACTGCACATCCTGTGTGAGTTTCAGGTCACATGATTAAGGTCAAAGGTCAATAAAGTTTGGCCAAATTGGGGGTATTTGTTTAATTACCATAAAAACTGAAAGTTTATTGGTCTAGTTCATAAAACTTGGACATAAGAGTAATCAAGTATCACTGAAAATCCTGTGCGAGTTTCAGGTCACATGATCAAGGTAAAAGGTTTTTGTCTCACCTGCGAAGCAAAGTGAGACTATAGGCGCCGCTTTTCCGACGGCGACGGTGGCGGCGTCAACATCAAATCTTAACCTGAGGTTAAGTTTTTGAAATGACATCATAACTTAGAAAGTATATGGACCTAGTTAATAAAACTTGGCCATAAGGTTAATCAAGTATTACTGAACATCCTATTAGAGTTTCATGTCACATGACCAAGGTCAAAGGTCATTTAGGGTCAATGAACTTAGACCATGTTGGAGGAATCAACATCGAAATCTTAACCTGAGGTTAAGTTTTTGGAATGTCATCATAACTTAGAAAATATATGGACCTAGTTCATGAAACTTGGACATAAGGTTAATCAAGTATCAATGAACATCCTGCATGAGTTTCACGTCACATGACCAAGGTCAAAGGTCATTTAGGGTCAATGAACTTTGGACGAATTGGGGATATCTGTTGAATTCCCATCATAACTTTGAAAGTTTATGGATCTGATTCATGAAACTTGGACATAATAGTAATCAAGCATCACTGAACATTTTGTGCAAGTTTCAGGTCACATGATCAAGGTCAAAGGTCATTTAGGGTCAATGAACTTTGGCCGAATTGGGGATATCTGTTGAATTCCCATCATAACTTTGAAAGTTTATGGATCTTATTCATGAAACTTGGACATAATAGTAATCAAGCATCACTGAACATTTTGTGCAAGTTTCAGGTCTCATGATTAAGGTCAAAGGTCATTTAGGGTCAATGAACTTTGGCCGAATCGGGTATCTGTTGAATTACCATCATAAATTTGAAAGTTTATTGGTCTAGTTCGTTAAACTTGGACATTAGAGTAACCAAGTATCACTGAACATCCTGTGCTTGTTTCAGGTCACATGTCCAAGGTCAAAGGTCAATGAACTTTAGCCGAATTGGGTGTATCTGTTGAATTACCATCATAACTTTGAAAGTTTATGGATCTGATTCATGAAACTTGTACATAAGATTAATCAAGTATCACTGAACATCCTGTTCCAGTTTCAGGTCACATGATCAAGGTCAAAGGTCATGTAAGGTCAATGAACTTTGGCCATGTTGGGGTTTTTTGTTGAATAACCATCATATCTCTGTAAGTTTATTGGTCTAGTTCATAAAAAGAGGACATAAGAGTAACCATGTATCACTGAACATCTTGTGTGAGTTAGAGTAGTATGCAAAGTCAGCACTGCTACTATATTGAACTGCGTGATGCAGGTGAGACGGCCAGAGGCATTCCACTTGTTTCATCATGCATTCGTAACGTGCGTACGTCATCAGCATATGAGCTCTCAATTTTGAAGATTTTTAATATGTTAGAGGACCTTATTTCCAGTTATGCCTATTGAGGAACGTTCCTATAACCTTAGATCGTCTTCTGACTCTAAATTGTCAGCAAAATCTCAGGAAAAGGGTAAATTAAAGGTCAAGTCCACCTCAGAAAAATGTTGATTCGAATTAATAGAGAAAAATCAGACAAGCACAATGCTGAAAATTTTCATCAAAATCGGATGTAAAATAAAGTTATTTCAAAGTTTCGCTTATTTTTAACAAAATGGTTATATGAACGAGCCAGAAGCATCCAAATGAGAGAGTCGATGATGTCACTCACCCACTATTTCTTATTGTTTGAATTATACAATATTTCAATTTTTACAAATTTGACGATTAGTACCTCCTTGCCTGAAACACCAAATGTGAAAATAATGGAATTCCATGTGTTCAGGGAGGAATAAAACCTCATTTTACATGACAATGTCGAGAAAGTAAAAATATTTCATATAATAAATTACAAAAGAAATAGTGAGTGATGTCATCAGTTCCTCATTTGCATGTTGACCGAGATGTGCATATAACTGTTTTGTGAAATGAAGCGAAACTTTAAAATTCTTATTTCACATCCAATTTTGATGAAAAATTTTCAGTGTTATGCTTGTTGAATTTTTCTCTTTTTATTCAAACCAAGTTTTTGTTGGGGTGGACTTGTCCTTTAACGGCCTCCAAAATCAGCAAAGCTAGGGCATCAGGAATTACTGAGCACTACACTGCACACACCGAGAACCAAGCCCTGAGGTCCCCGAGTGGTTCGCCCCAACATAGCAGCAATTCAATTACCAGTGGCCGTGGACGCTCGAACAGTCACGTGACCGCTCAAATCGCCAATGCCCAATCAAGCCCAGAATCTCACACAATGGCTTCAGGTCTGTCTAATCTTTTGCCAGAAATGAAGGAAATGTTTGCTAATTTGAGTAAAGAAATGAACTCGCGTTTCGATAACGTCAGCTTAGATATGCGGATGATGAAAGTTGAACTTGGTGAAACAAGGAAAGCCATACAAGATTTAGAAAACGCGGTTACGTTCAACACAAGCAAGATAAGAGTGATCGAAAAGGATATCATCCCCCAAATTTTGGAAACCATTGAGAATAAAAACAAAAAAAAATAGAAGAGAAGCTTATGTTGCTAGAGCTATATGATAGGAAACAAATCTGCTGTTGTATGGAGTCCCGGAAAAGAAAGGTGAAAATGTGTATTCTGCAGTACACAGAGTTATTGCCAAATTCCGTCAGATCTCTATCCCCGAGGCAGCTAGGACGCCACTTGTCACTGCACATCGTCTTCCGAGCCCGAAGCAAGGAAACCCCGGGAGGGCAACGCCGCCGCCGCCACGCTCTATTATTGTTCGATTTGCCTTTATGGAAGACCGCAATCGACTGCTTCATTCCTTCGAGAACCCAACCGTCAACGTCCTGCTAATTCCACTCATCCAGATCAACAGACCTCCCAGCAACCTCAACCGCAGCAGACACCCGAGAATTGCTACGATTGCTTTGCGATTCGTACGGATCTCCCGACAGATGAAACGTGAACGCTTCAATCGCCTACAAGATGAGGAAAGAAAATCAGCTTTCTACGAGAATTCGCGTCAACGGTATCAACCTATATCTCCAGACCCGCAAGAAGGCGCCAAATGGTTCGCCCCAATCGCCATGGAGCAACTGGGACGAGTGATGTAGTCTGGAATGATAAGAATCTTTGCTGATTTTGATCCACATGTATTTATAAGAATGTATTTCTGCAAACTCGCCACACAGCACGTAACGGATTACCGCAGTCAAATTGGGTCATCTGGTCTGACAGCGCCTGATCACAGCATCATGAATCACCAACAGTTTGTGACCTTTGCAACTTGTTCACCAATGTAAATGTAGTGCCACTGTTTACCCCTATATACGTTATTCATTATTTCGGAAAGTAATCAACCACCATTCCTATCACCAACATCAAGACGCATGATCAAAATAAGCTCGCCTCACCAATTACCTTTGCATTAAACAATTTTCAATCCTTGTCAATCATTTAATCATTGCGCCATTCTGAAATCATCTGTGTATAATCCGAACGAACTTATTATTATGCAACAGAACGTAATATTATGCTACAGAACATGAAATATGCATTGTTCTGTACAACGTTTCCATTTATACACTGAAAAAACATTGAGCAATACTTAAGAGCTTAAACTATTCTTACTTATTCAAAGCTATGAAGATTGCATTTTCATTGTTTATCAATTTGCTTATCCCGACAAGTCTGTACCCCAAAAAAAGTACTGACTTGGGGCCTGGGGCACAATTTATGATGTAACTATTTTTCCATTTGTATATAAAAATAGCTTGCTCATAAATAATGGAAGAGCCGAAATTTATGGATTAATTCTGGCCTGTTATTATATTTCTCATGAGAAAAAACAATGCATGAAAGAAAGGTTTTTCAACCTACCTTAATAATCCTGACCTATGGTGATATGTTTATCATTTTTTGATCCTTTTTGTGATTGATATCGGCCAAAAATCATTCCTCTCCTGATTTCTATAATATGATCATGTTCGATCATGAAGTAAATTTCAAGGAGTGGCATCATCTTGATTGCCTTTGCTTTTACACATTACAAATGTGCAACACCAAACAAAATGAATTATATATTTTCTCTTTATAAAACGATACAAGCCAGAATGATACCAAAAATGAAAAGGGGAAAATTGAGCATAACATTTTCGACAAAAATGAGTCTAGGCTCTGAATTATTGTTCATGTTTTTGTCTTGAAAAAAAATGTATAGCCTGAATAATGCCACTCATCCGAAATAATCTCTATATTGTTACTAATTTTATTATGACTGAAGTGATTTTCTTGGTATCCAAAACTTCGTATTTTGTCTTCCTGTTACTTTGAAACTATTATTATTATTATTAGACTATTCGAACTTTGTTAAAGCTGTGATAATTGCATATTTATTGTGCCTCAGTTTGCTTATCCCCACAAATTTGTACAAAAAAGGGTATTGAGTTGGGCACAATTTATGATATAGCTATTATTCATAAATATTGAATGAGCCGAAATTTATAGATTGGAGACCAAAGTGGAGATTCTAGTGTGTTATTATATTATCTCATGAAAAAAATCCATGAAAGAAAGTTACAGTTGTATGCAACGGCTGTTAACATATCGTTGGAAATAATTTAAAGGTCAAGTCCACATCAGAAAAACGTTGATTTGAATCAATAGAGAAAAATCAGACAAGCACAATGCTAGAAATTTCATCAAAATCGGATGTAAAATAAGAAAGTTATGACATTTCTAAGTTTTGCTTATATTTAGCAAAATAGTCATATGGACAAGCCAGTTACATCCAAATGAGAGATTTGATGATGTCACTCACTCAATATTTCTTTTGTTTGAATTATATATCAATTTCTATGAATTTGATGATTAGGACCTACTTGCCTGAAGCACAAAATGTTAAAATAATGGAATTCCACGTGTTAAGGGAGGAATGAAACTTCATTTCACATGACAATGGCGAGAAAATAAACATTTCATATTTCATATAACAAAATACAAGAGAAATAGTGAGTGATGTCATCAGTTTCTCATTTGCGTACCGACCAAGATGTCACAACTGTTTTGTGAAATGACGCGAAACTTTTAAATGCCATAACTATCTTATTTTACATCCGATTTTGATGAAATTTTCAGTGTTATGCTTGTTGAATTTTTCTCTTTTTATTCAAATCAAGTTTTTGTTGGGGTGGACTAGTCCTTTAGAATATTCTGTGAAGACAGAACTTTACACTTCAGTTATTTTATTTTAGAAAAAAACCTAATTAACTATTGTGATATCTCTTAGGTTTACAGGTATATTTTTCTTTTATTCCGATCTGACTATGAGGTAACCTGTGGAATCCTATATAGTGCATCCCAGAAAAAACGAAACCGAGATTTAGCGATCATTTATCATAACTTAATCATAAATAGAATAGACAAATGACCTACCAATTTAAAGCTTAGAATCTCCTCTTTCATCTGATATTACTTAGGTTATTTCTCATTCATGCATGAGTGAGCAAAAACAATTTGAAGAAAGGATACCAAAAACTCATTTGGCGGGGGGTATCTGAGTTTCAAAAAGAAAACCACATTTTTGAAAAGTTCAATACTGCTCTTTAATTTGATACATAAATTACAGAAAATGGTCAAGAAATAAAAAAGTTCTGGTCATTTGAATTAAGGCTTGTATTTCCATAATTTCTTTAGATAAACGTGTTTTCACCGGTTTCCCACAGAAGCTATCACATGCTGAACAAAAGATTTAATGCATGGCTGATCATCAACAAAACAGAGTGTTAAGTGAGTTTGAACGCCAGCCTGGAAAACCTCTTCATTTTAATTATTGAAATTCAAGTTTTCAAGTTTTCGGATATTCTTAAAGAATTCAAAAATAATAACATCTCTCTTTTTCATGCAAACAGAAGTTTAAATAGACATTTTGACGATCTTCTTTCGCTCATAGATAACCAGTTGCAAAATCCTATATCAATAATTGGCTTGACAGACATTTGGCTCAGTAGTGAATCATGCCTCCCGTGGTAATTACAAATTCATTCATAAAAATAGACAAAATAGGGTGGGTGGCGGTGTTGCCTTATATCTTTTTTAGACTTTAAATTACGCTGTGCGGGAGATTTTTTTTTTTCTTTTAAACTTTTTATTGATCAAATAATCGGTATGTACAACAATAATCATAATATCAATCACATTTACAATGGTATAGGATACACTCACAAAAAAAAAAAAACGATAAAAACATACATCACAGTTGTACATGAAAAGTGGGTAACAAATAACATTATCTGTATATCAATGGTATAATCAAAAGATTTTTTCAACAGGGGTCCATTTTTTATAGTGCAATCCTTCAATATGCCTCTGTTTTGCAATGTTAAGTTCAATCAGTTTAATATTAGAAATAAAAGATATTAGCCCTCTTATACATGGTTCATGGTTGTGTGTTTTTACACTTTTCTACGTAAGCATATCTTTTGAACATTAGTACCAAATGGTTTAGTAGCTTTATGTGGGGGCCTTTCCAGTCCATAATAAATCCAAATATCATTCTTTTCTTAGTAAAATCTTCAAACTTAATATTAAAGCTCTTGCCAATCTTATAGATAAATTCCCGTCGAAGATTATAAATAACATCACAGTCATAAAACAAATGAACAGGTGTCTCTAAATTTGAGTGACAGAACGTGCAAGTTTCTGAGTCGACTACTTTCATCTTAAACAATCTATGATTAGTATACAGTATATTATGAATTAATTTGAATTGAAAAACTCTCATTTTTGCTTCTATTGTGCACTTGAACGGAAGGGAGTAGATTTGAGACCAGTCATCATCTTGAATATTAAAGGTTGTAGAAAATAATTGTTCACTAACTGGTCTGGTTATCAACCCAGATAAAAGGTTCTTGTAAATTGCTTTGGATTTCACATTACATAATGCATAAGTCACTTTTTCTTGTTGTAACTGATATTCATTACTTTTATCCCAAAACATTTGTAATATTAGGGGATGGAATTCACATTTCCATTCTTTCTTCACTGACTCGATTATTGCCATGTATTGTAGAAAATAATTATTTTTAACACCTTTTCCATTCCAATACTCAAAATGTAAAAAATTTCCATCACTGTTAAATAATTGATAAATATTAGATAGCCCTGCTTCATGAAGGGCACTGCAGTACATTGACTCGTTATTTATCAATATGCATTTGTTATTCCATACACCTTGTCTCAGTATGCTAACCTGGCTTGTATCATTAGTAACCAAGTCCAAATAGATATCCGTCTTTAACCACGCTTTTAATAAAGCAATATAAAATGGAGGGATATCCTTAGTTTTTTGTAGTTTCTCCATTGCATAATTACTGACAAATATAAATTTTCCACCATATGACTTTACAAAATATTCACACAAGGTTATCCAACTATGATTAGATCTAAAGAAATATCGCTGGACCCATTTCACTAGCTGAGTGTTGATCATACATTGAATGTTTGGGAATTTTAGTCCCCCTTCTGCATAATCAGCAAACATAGTAGTACGTGCGATTTTATCTGGGCCATTCCACAAAAATGAAAACATGAGCTTCTCAACTTCTTTAAGAAAAGCAATGGGTAATGAGATGTTGGATAATAAATAAATTACTTTGGACATTATAAAAGTTTTCAATATCTGTGTTTTGCCAATCAAGGTAAGTCCTCTGTTTTTCCATTTATTTAGTACAATTCTCATCTCTTTAACTCTGGTTTCAAAATTCCTTTTCCTTGCTTCTTCTGTATCATATGAAAAGAAGATGCCTAAAACTTTAATTCCTTTCTCTGGCCATAAGATAACACTGTCCTTTTCACCTAGATGATGATTCTTACCAATCCACATGCCTTCAGTTTTTGATTTATTGATACATAAACCAGATATTTTAGAAAATTCCTCAAACTCTAAAAATACATGTTGTAGGGAGTGACGGTCTTTACAGAAACATGTAATGTCATCTGCATAAGCAGTATATTTTATTACCTTTCCTTCCACTTCAAAACCCTTTATACTGTCATTATTTCTAACTCTATTCAAATAAACCTCTAATCCCAAAATAAATAATAAGGGCGCAAGAGGGTCCCCTTGTCTTACTCCTCTACTTACTTTGAAATAGCCTGTAGTAAATCCATTTACGAGAACAGAGCTATTGATATCATTATAAACAGTTTTTACCCATTGGATAATCGAAGGCCCAAAATTATAAGCTTCCAGACATTGAAAAATAAATGAGTGGCTTAATGAGTCAAATGCCTTGGTAAGATCTAATGCCATAATTATGCCTTGAAAGTCTTCATTTTCTGCATAAAACATTAAGTCTGATATTAATCGAATTCCTTCACCAATGTTTCTACCTTTTATAAATGCTGTCTGTTGACATTTAATCAGGTTTCCTATTACTTTAGAAATTCTTTTGGCTAAGCATTTGGAAAGGATTTTTGCATCAACATTTATCAAAGTAATTGGTCTCCAGTTATTCAGTAAGGATCTTTCTTTATTGGGCTTTGGGATCAATTTTATCACCCCTTGTCTTTGTGAAATTGACATAGACTGGTCTTTGTAAGCTGCATTGAAAGAGTCTATCATATATTTTGAGACCAGGGGCCAGAATGTTTCATAAAACTCCACTGTTAGGCCATCATTTCCCGTTGTTTTATTTTTAGCCATTTTAGCCAGTTCTTCTTTTGCTTCATTACATGAGATTAAACCTTCACATGAAACCTTTTCTGATTCTGTTATTTTCTCCAGATTACTAGCTGGAGGAGATTTTGTTATGCAACCATTTATTTGAATCTCTTTATGTTGAAATTGCTATCCCTGGTAACCGTAATATAATTGTCAGTGTTATTTACAGATGTCCAAATTCAAATGCTCAAGAATTCCTCTTACATTTAAGTGACTTGTTACATAACACTCATTTTAACAACAATGTTTTTGTAATGGGGATTTCAATATTGACTTGATGAAACATAATTACAATAATGTTGCACAGGATTTTCTACAATTAATGCTATCAGCCTCATTCTTGCCACTTATATCGAAACCAACTCGTGTTCCAAATACCTCTGCCACGTTAATCGATAACATTTTATTCTAATGTCACCTCACATACCGATTCCTACATCGTCCTCTCGGATATTTTCGATCATTTTCCCATTCTAGCTGACTATCCAATTGTTCAAACACTAAACAATGGCAACAGTTGAAGAGTGTAAAGTCACTGCAGAAAATTTAGCTCGTCTCAGGATTAGTCTTGAGAATATTGATTGGTCCAATGTCTACAATGATGTTGATAGTTCATTTAATTTTTTTTCTGATATAATTACCTCTCAACTAGATTTAAACTTACCTAAGCAAAAAATTAAGTCAAATTATAAGAAACCACTTAAACTTCCCTGGATTTCGAATTCTCTACTCAGGTCAATAAACAGAAAATACAATCTCTACTACAAATTCAAAATAAAAGGTACTGAATAGTCTAAGCAAAAATACACAATTTACAAAAACACATTAACTAAAAAACTTATTCGTTTAGAAAGGAGAAATTATTTTGTTTCTTGTTTAAAAAGCTTCTAAAATGTTATGCAAAATACCTGGAAAGTAATTAAAGAGAAATTCCAGTAGTTGCAGTAAACACTGATTTCATGAGAAAGTCTGTAAAACCAGGCTTAATTGTCAGAATATCATCGAGGATCTAGATCTGGTACAGTTACATAAACTGAACTTTGTGAAATCTTGAAATCTACGCTGAAAAACGTTCACACTGAAGATCACTAACACAGATAGACACACGTGGGACAGTGTAATATTATTGCTGGAATAAAGACCCGACGGAAGTAAACGAATCCGCGCTTATTTTGCTTATTTCTCAGCAATTACACAATTTCTTCCAGAATCCTTTGGCACATATTTTTTATTCATACAAACAGACACTTGCGTGGTCATTATATTTGATTCTGTAAAAGTCATTTTTAGATCATTACTAAAACTGGAATTTATCTTTAAGCAGGCAATGAACCAAGCAAATAGTAATTGTGGTATTACTGAAATAAATCATGAAAATAAGATAACAGAAGCAGAATTACATGAGGGCGACGGGCAATTATCGCCCCTAAAAATTGTCAAAACCCAATGCTTTGGGGCAAATATTTATTTCAGAATCCCCCCAATAAAATACCGACAATGTAAAAAATACTTCACATAATTACGTTCTCTCTCATCTTTTATATCGCCCTTGCCAGCCTTACGTTGAACGGTCGATGCAATATCCGAGCCTTCCGTAACACCGGAAGCTTCACGATTGTAAATGAATGCGCAATGCAATATGGGATGCGGAGTACGCATAGTCTTTAGCATGGGGTTTTTAGAATTGTTGACGCTTTTGCCGCTTGGCTTATGTACTTGTACGCGAGCATGATTAGACTGCACAGCTGGTTACGAGACAACATGCATCGTACGGTATATTATGTGTACTAGGCATGCACAGAATTGTATGCGATCAGCTGGTGATTGTTAGAGGATTCTAAAACCTACTTCTACTGTTCTGCTCTTTCCACAGCTGTGAACATTGCTGATTCAGCATCTACTGGATAAAGACAAACGGTACAGGAACCCATTTATGTTCACAGCTTTTCTGTTCAAACCTGCCTAGCTACCACCATGCCTGTCGTATCCTGCCCAATTCCAGGCTGCGACTGTGCTACGCCGGATCTGGATGCCTCTATTTTTGCTGCCCTGCTCATGACCCACTCCACAATTCATGCCTCTGCTGGGACAGGGTCTGCTGCCAAGTTGGAGAAGGTCAAGAGGCCCACCATAGTTGCAGCCGGTACTAGCGAGGACTGGGCTTACTTCACCTCTCGATGGTCCGATTATGTGGAGGCTACCGAGGTTTCTGGCAAAGAAAAGGTCGTGCAACTCCTTGAATGCTGCGATGAGCCTCTTCGCAAGGACCTTACAAGATCCTCTGGTGTCAGCCTCACCACCAAGTCTGAAGCAGAGGTGCTGGCAGCCATCAGGAGGCTTGCTTTGCGTGAGGAAAACACCATGGTGGCTCGAGTGGCGCTACATAACATGCGTCAGGACCGGGATGAGACAGTCCGCAGCTTCGGGGCCCGGTTACGTGGTCAGGCAGGGATCTGTAAGTTCATCATTAAGTGCCCTGGTTGCTCTATGGATGTCAACTACACTGATGAGATACTGCGGGATGCCCTTACCAGGGGGATTGCTGACCCCAAGATTCAGCTCGACCTCTTGGGGGACAAGAACCAGACCATGGACTTAGAGGACGTCTTCCAGTTCAGCGAGGTGAAGGAGGCCGGCAAGCGTTCTGCTTCATCCCTCCTGGACTCTCATGTCTAAACTCCGCTAGCAGCTCATATTGGAAGACCAAGCAATTGCACCTCAAGGAAGGCCAAGACTTGTATAACTACTATGGCAAGAAGGGACATGGACGGGGTCCCCCTGCTTGCGTCCGTAAGACACAGTGTGATGCCTTTGGACACAAATGCAGGCACTCTGATAGATTCCACCACATGGAAAACGTATGCCGATGCAGGGACAAACCTAAACGTCTCCCTCCGGTGACCCCTGAGGGACAGGAGAATGCTCTATTTTACTCCTTTTGCTCTGTTCATGGCTATGATCACTCCTTCGGAGGCCATGGCATTCCCCTTGATCATCACGTTTATGACAGCCTTAACCAAGCATGGATCAGAAGGAAGTCTTCCCCACAACCCTTTGTAGATGTGACTGCTCTGGTTGTCCCTGATGACTACGAAGCTCTTGGATTTCAGCTCTCCTCCCCTACGATGCCTCAATCTACCCCTGCTATGGCTGACACCGGGTGCCAGAGCTGCTTGGCCGGCATGAAGATTACGTCAACGGGACCTCATTCCTGTCAGTATGAAGATGCGAACTGCCACTAAAGGGGGCGTCAGGATTCTTGGGGCCATTCCTTTGCGTCTGTCTGGTCCGGACGAGACAGCTTACCTACGTCATGGACAGTTGTGATCAGCTCTTCCTCAGCCAAGAAGCCTGTGTTGGCCTTGGAATCATCTCAGTTTCCCACAACTTGGTGCGACACGAGACCCGCCCCTGCCGGACACGGCTGCAGTCCTTGAGGGGCCTCATACAAGACGTGCCTGTCACTGCCCTCATCGTAGATTGCCCCCACCGCCTCCCACCTTGCTACCTTTCCCGGCGACTGAGGACAACCGTGCCAAGCTTCAGCAATACCTCCTTGATTATTACAAGACTAGTACGTTCAACACTTGCGAACACCAACCACTGCCCCTGATGGATGGCCCTCCCCTTAAACTGATGGTGGACCCCGATGCAGAGCCTATCGCACATCATACACCTGTGCCTGTACCACTCCACGGGCGGGATGCAGTCAAGGCTGGGTTGGATCACGATGTTCAGCTGGGTGTGCTTGAACCTGTACCTGTTGGAGAGCCTGTCACTTGGTGCCATAGTGTGTGCCAAGAAGAATGGCAAACCAAGAAGGACTGTTGACTTCCAGGCCCTCAATGCTCATGCAACCCGCGAGACACACAACACTCAATCCCCTTTTCTCCAAGCGAGGTCAGTTCCACATGGCAAGAAGAAGACTGTCTGTGATGCTTGGAATGGCTACCACAGTGTAGCCATCTGCCAGGAAGATCGCCATCTCACAACATTCATCACACCCTGGGGTAAATACCGCTACAAAACTGCGCCTCAGGGTTACATCGCTTCTGATGATGGCTGCACCAGGTGATACGACGAGATTGTATCAGCCATCCCATGCAAGACAATGTGTGTTGATGACGTCTTACTCTGGGCAGACACATTAGCTGTCCAAGCAGTCGAGTGGCTAGACATCT
The DNA here is from genome assembly GCF_018143015.1 of Lytechinus variegatus. Classification (NCBI taxonomy): domain Eukaryota; kingdom Metazoa; phylum Echinodermata; class Echinoidea; order Temnopleuroida; family Toxopneustidae; genus Lytechinus; species Lytechinus variegatus. Next base: position 42,878,884 of record NC_054741.1, on the reverse strand, counting down.
GCGGTAGGAAAGGAATCATCCTCAACCCTACCAAATTCACACTTGGCGCGGATGTTGTTGAATTTGCAGGATTCGAAACTGACAGTGTGCAGCCATGCCAGAAATACCTGCAAGCGATTCATGATTTTCCAGCACCGTCTAATATCACTGATGTGTGGTCATGGTTTGGGCTTGTCAATCAAGTATCGTATGCCTTCAGCATGACAGAGAAGATGTTACCATTTCGTCAGCTCCTGAAGCCCTGTACGCCATTCGTGTGGACTACTGCCCTCCAGCGTGCCTTCAACGAATCCAAGGCTGCTATTGCTGGCGAGATTGAAGATGGCGTCAGGATATTCGACCCCAGCAAGCCGACCTGCCTGGCAACGGACTGGTCTAAGGATGGCATTGGCTTCTGCAGAAACACTGCACCTGCGATGGCACTATCCCCTTCTGTTGTGTCACAGGTTGGAAGGTAACACTTGTAGGGAGTCGGTTTACTCATGCTGCTGAATCCCACTACGCCCCAGTGGAAGGCGAGGCACTAGCAGTAGCAGACGCCCTTGACAAGGCACGATACTTTGTCTTGGGATGCAAGGATCTCATCATTGCCATGGACCACAAGCCACTACTCAAGATTTTTGGCGACAGGGCCTTGGAGGGGATCCCTAATCCCCGCCTGTGTAATCTAAAGGAGAAGACACTGCGGTACAAGTTCAGAATGTTCCATGTCCCTAGGCCCGTCACCGAGCTACAGATTGCCTCTCTCGCCACCCTACAGGCAAGGCAGAGAAATTGCACCTCCCAGATGACGTAGCCATGGTTGATGTCGTGCCCCTGTCATTCCTGCACTCACCATCGCTAATGGGGGGTCTTCGGACCTCGGACCCTACCACTGATTCTGTTGAAGTCTGCACACTATCCTCTGCCATGTGTGCCTTGGACTCTATTCACCTCAAATCGGTTACATGGGATAGAGTACGTTCTGCGACAGCGAGTGATGACAACATGCAGACCCTCTTTGAACTCATCGAGTCCGGCTTGCCTGAACATCGCCATGCATTTCCTCACCACTGTGTGAATATTTCCAGTTTCGTGATGGACTTTCTTCGGTTGATGGAGTTATCCTCTTCAATGATCGTGTACTCATTCCTCCTTCCCTGTGGGATGAGGTCTTGACCCACCTACATGCTGCTCACCAAGGGGTTACCTCGATGACTGCTCGTGCTGAAGCTTCTGTCTTCTGGCCTGGCATCACCCCTGCGATCAGAGCCCTACGTGCAGGATGCACTCAGTGTTACCGGATAGCCCCATCCAATCCCAGTGCACCGCCTGCTCCCCTGATCTCGCCGGCCTTCCCCTTTCAGTGTATCTGTGCAGACTATTTTCATTACAAAGGATGCAACTATTTGGTCATAGTGGACAGGTACTCAAACTGGCCAATCGTCGAGCGGTCTGCACAGGGGGCGAGTGGACTCATCACATGTCTCCGTCGTGTCTTGGCCACCTTTGGCATCCCCGACGAGCTGGCTTCTGATGGTGGCCCTGAGTTCACAGCGGTAGCTTCGCGTCGTTTCCTTTCGGATTGGGACATCATTGTCTTGCCTCTGTTGCATTTCCCCACAGCAACTGTCGAGCTGAGGTTGCTGTGAAGACCATCAAGCGCCTCATCATGAGCAACACGGGCACTACTGGTTCCCTTGATACGGATCACTTTCAACGGGCAATACTTCAGTATCGCAACACCCCGGACATGTGTGTCTTTGGCCACCCGATCCAGGACTTTATTCCTATTGCCCCTGGCAGATATAAGCCACACAACACCTGGTGTGAGACCCTACAGGCAAGGGAAGAGGCCCTTCGCAACCGTCACATGAAGGGAGCAGAACGCTGGAAGGAACACACCAAACGGCTTCTTCCACTTGTTGGCAACCACGTCCGCGTTCAAAACCAAACAGGGCCGCATCCTCTGAAATGGGACAAGACCGGCATGGTGATTGAAGTACGGCAGCATGACCAATATCTAGGCTGTGTTGATGGGTCTGGCTGGATCATCCTACGGAATCACAAGTTTCTACGGCATTACACTCCGGTCCATCGGCCCTTGCCACCGAGGACGGTAGCAGATGACATTCGTACCCGCAGTTACCCGAACACCCCATCTGCCCCGTCGATCTTGCCACCTACTGATGTGTCTAGCGGACTACAATCACCATCACCGTTTCCGGTTGCACCCACTCCGTCTCCTCGACAGCAACCTGGGCCCATCACCGACGCCTGCCCATCACCGGTGAAGGATCAACCCGATGGCTCCCGCCGACCAGACCCTGTTGATGTCTTGTCATCCCGGCCGGCCGTGCTGCCCCAGCCGCGGTTCCTCACGAAGATTCCCCTTCAGTGCCTGCTCGACCACCTTCCCCTGCTCCATCGCCTAAGGATGACTGCATCGTTCCTGCTGCCACGCCAGCTCCTTCGCCCAGGCGAACTCTCGGTCGGGCCAGTAGACTTGCATGGCACTCGGACTACAAGATGTCTCTCTAACGTGCTATGACATCCTTTTTGTGTTCTTGGAGTTTCTGTTTTACGTGTTTCTGTTTATTTTGACGTTACATTCTGTTTTTCTTCTACTTTTTGGAGTTAGTTATTTGGAGGAACTTTTTGAAATGGACATTGCTTTTTGGACAGGAATTTTATCTTTGCCACTGACTCGTTTTTCATCTCTTCTCGTCGTGCCAAAGGCTTGGGGGGAGATAGAGGATTCTAAAACCTACTTCTACTGTTCTGCTCTTTCCACAGCTGTGAACATTGCTGATTCAGCATCAACTGGATAAAGACAAACGGTACAGGAACCCATTTAATTGTGACAGTGCTGATTATCAACATCTTCGAGTCGGAGTGCAAGATGAATAAGTTTCTAATTCGAGTTCAACCTGGCTCTGCCAAACGGCCAGAGCCAGCGCCAGAAGCCTCTCCAAATCGAGATACTGTTTAGAAGGATAAGCCAAAAAAAGAAACAGAAAAAGAAACAGACTGCACAGAGACAATCGACAATAAAGTCTTGGGGCCTTGATTGGCTCAAATCTGAAGTGTGTGAAGCTGAAAGCGACTCTGGTGGATTCACTGTTGTTTATTGTAAGGCCTGTAGGGCATTCCCCCGACCACCGGGAGCTGCCGGGCGGAAGAAGTTCGGCTCTTTTCAGGACCCTTTTACGGAGGGCACCAAGAAATACAAGAAATAATGTTCTGAGCTTTTTGTCTCACCTGCATAGCAGAGTGAGACTGTAGGCGCCGCTTTTCCGCTGGCGGCGGCGGCGTCAACATCAAATCTTAACCTGAGGTTAGGTTTTTGAAATGACATCATAACTTATATGGACCTAGTTCATGAAACTTGGCCATAAGGTTAATCAAGTATGTTGAACAACGATGAAATTATAGAATACAATGTAACAGAATGATGAATATTTTTTTATTCAATTTGAAAATGCCTTTCACTTTTTTTCTCTATTTTTTACGGAAGTAGGGTGAACAAAAAATAATTATAAAGTGAAAAATTGGCATCAAAATTAGTTTTGAATCAAATAATTGAATTTGGCAGCATGTCCTTAAAAAAAAAGAAGCAATAGACAGGTTACGAAGGATTGAATAAGTTGAAATAGAATAAAAAAAAACACATTTTTTTTTAACTGAATGTCCTTTACCTTATATCACGAACATTTTAATGAATATTATAGAATGTGGTTCCAGTGTACATATATCGTTGCTGCAAATCACCGTTGGATAGGAAATGTTTAAAAGGAAGTGATTGAAAGATTTAAATGAAGAAAGGGCAGAATGAAATGAAACAGAATGAGAATACTTTTAGATTCTCCAAATGGAAAGTCCTTCACGTTTCTTCTTTTCTTTAAAAATATCATCATTAAATCATTACCTGTATGTGTAGTAAAATGGTTGCATTGGTATAGTTATTTTTCTTTCTTTTTTTGAGCAAATAATAGTATTCAACCGAAAGATCATGTTATAAAGAAATGATAGAAAGATGACGGAGTGAGAAGAAGGTCTTTTATTTGTTTGTTGTCCTTGTTTTTGTTTTTTCGATTTAAAGACCTTCAATTTCTTGTAGGTTTTCTTTCCTCTTTTTCTTTTGTAAAAGAGGGAAAGAAAATGTTAAAAGACGTTTACAATGACTGATTAGAATACTCAAAGCTGAACCAAAGTATTATAAAAGTATGACAGCAAGTCTTGGATGGAATGAAATTTAAAAAAAAAATTATGACAAAAAAATGCTTAATTACAGCTGTTTTGATATTAAGTCATCTTTAGAAAGAAGTGTTGAAAAGATAAAGAAAGGATTTTATTGACTGAAGAAAAAAAATCACTTCACATAATCTCCTTGCATATAAATATAAAATTACAAAAGAATTATTTAGGTCTTAATTCCTATACTTGTATTTGTATAGATAATGTGGTATGATTTCGTCTAACAGCTTCAAACGCATGCATAAATAATCTCTTTTCTTCTCTTAATGCAACTAATAATTTCAAATAAGGAATACTCACTTGTTAAATGTATCTGATAAATGTACATGCATAACATCTTGCGTGTCAATTTTTTGGTCTTCTATTTCCATGAAAGGTTGTTGAGGTCAACTGTAAATAAATTATATTTTATATTGGAGTGCCTTTCCTCAAATGGAAAAAAATTGAAAAAGCTGGAGCTGTTATTTGTGTATTGCGTTCCTCTTGCATTTGTAACAAAAAATATAGACATTTTAAACGATTCTACAAAATCTGATGTAGAAGTTTAAGGTCTCGGACACGAGTCCATTATTTTTTGTTATTCCATCAACAAGGATATGCTTGACGTATATAGAAAATGCATTTAAAAAAATGTTATATGACGGTATCGAGAGAGTTGAGATACATAGATTTCATTCAATTCTTTTTTTCATATTATATAATTTTGTTTACATCAGATATAAAATTATTCAAAAAAAATATATATATAAGGCACACTCATTTGTATATATGTGTATATATACAGGTTTATAATGTATTCGCATGACACTTGCATGTCTATTTTTCAAGTCCTTGAAAGGTTTGCGAGGCCAAGTGTAAAGGATTTTTTTTTTCGTTTACCTATGTTTCAGTGTCTTTCCTCTGATTAAAAACAAGGTCTAGTGGCATGAATAACGGTTTTCAATGGCTTTCAATAACTTGGAGTAGCTTGACCTTTATTTAAACTGCTCAGTTCATCATTGACCTGCTCTAATATGCAATGTTCTTTGTCACAAATATCTATGAATAATTATGATAATGATAATGACAAATTGCAGTTTAGAGGATAATGGAAAATAAAACCATAAATTCTTAGATGTTTTATTATCAAGGCTTGTTTAAATAATTTTATCAATCAATGAAAAAAGGTTAATCAGCAGGAGTTTTTGTAAATCACATCCTTAGACATGTTAGAGGGGGAAAAAGAAGCTAATTCAATGTTAAATTGAGTTTGAATAAATTATTTTTTATATAAGTTTGCATATGTCATAAACCTGTAAAGCATTTTTATTCATAGTGTTCCTAATTTAAGCAAGATGAATAATTTGTACATACACGTACAAATGCAAAATTACGTAGACCATGTACCAGTTTGATTTTAGATTAAGAATATTGTTGCAAAATTCGAACATTGACTCTTTTCACCTCCATTCACTTTACTGGAAAGTCTGCCCTGAATTGTTTGTATCAATGACTATGCCACTTTAAGTATTGTTATACGGAGGCTTCCCATCTTCGTTATTATCTATGGGAGCTCACCCATGTTCGTTATGCATCTGTTCAGAACGCAAAGGTTAACATTTAGTAGACATTGTATATATGTAAATGTTAACCTGTTGAATCTTTGTTTGTCTGTAGATTTTTTCGTGTTCTCTATGTGCGTAACCAGTTTTTCTTCATCGAATTCTTCTCTCCAGGTCTTTGCCTCGTCCACACTCACGTGCAAGCGGTATCCATGGTCTCCACAGGAAGCGCTGTTTTTCATTTCGTGTTATTCTCACAAAATTCCCGGTCATTGAAAATCAACCTTTTGCAATGTTGAATGATGATGAGTTATACCATTTGTTTAGGCCGAATACTGAAACCCAACAGAAAAATTGCAACCTGCCGTATTTTGAAAACCTTGTATCCAAGGAAATGAATTTAGCTGTAGACTTAAACGATAATAATGACAATAATTATCACAGTTCAAATTACTTTACCATAAATCAATTTAAATCTCCGGAAAAGTCAGCGAATACATTTTCAATCATGCACATGAACATAAGGAGCCTGAGCTGCAACTTCGATAATTTACGTCTTTTAACGGATACATCTCCACAAACGAATTTGTCTGTAATCGCGTTAACCGAGACATGGTTATCTCAGGAATCTAATACTTTATACTCACTTCCTGGTTATACCTTTGTAGAAAATAATAGAGCTAATAGGAGAGGAGGAGGGGTGGGTCTCTATATTAATGAAAAAATAGAATATTTCATACATACAGATCTTAATTGTATGAATGAATTTGCTGAATCTATCGTTATTGAAATTCAAATCCAAAAATCTAAAAACATTATTATAGCGGTATTTTATAGACCTCCCAACTCCAACTCACATATTTTTTTAGAATACTTACAAGATTTTCTACGAAATCCAGTTTTTATAAATAAAGATTGTTATATAGCAGGAGATTTCAACATAGACATATCTAATACTAACCATAATGCCTCACAAGAATTTTTGGACATAATGATATCCTCATCTTTTTTACCATTAATTACAAAACCAACCCGGGTTACTAACCAATCTGCAACCCTTATTGATAATATTTTTTGTAATGTTACTCCTTTACCCGACTCGGGAATTATTTTATCTGATATCTCAGACCATTTTCCGATATTTTCAAGAGTCCCGTTTAGGTTAACAAAAAATCATTCCCCGCAGCATAAGTTCCGAAAAGTAACGCCAAATAATATAGCGAGGTTGAAAGAAGGTCTAGAAGACACCGACTGGTCTGAGGTGTTCGGTTCGCAAGATACCAATACTGCATATAATATATTCATTAAAAATTTAACCACACACTTAGATAGACACGTACCACTAGTCAATAAATGCTACAATTATAAAAAGAGTCCAAGACTTCCTTGGATATCGAAATCAATATTACGGTCAATAAATCGTAAAAACAACTTATACTATGCCGACAAAATAAATCGTTCAGAGAAGTCGCATCGCAAATACACCATGTATAAAAATACCCTTACAAAAATTTTGCGCAGCGAAAAACGAAAATACTTCACAAACCAATTAATTCATTTCAAGCATGATATAAGAAAAACATGGCAAACTATAAACAATGCCTTGAATAAGTATAGCGTAAAATCGAACATAAAAACAATAAAACACAATGATATCGAAATTCATGATTCTGCCCGGATAGCTGACATATTCAATCAATATTTTTCACAGATCGGAAAAAATCTAGCCGACAATATACCATTAACACAAAAGAAATTTACCGATTTCACTCACCGACCAAATCCTAATTCTCTTTTTCTATTACCAGTACATAGGAATGAAATAATAGATACAGTGAATAACTTAAAAAACAAAAAGAGTTGTGGTCATGATGGTATTGATAATATTTTATTAAAAAATGTCATTGAATATATTGTTGATCCTTTAGTACACATATTTAATCTATCCTTAATTAATGGCGTCGTGCCCGACAATATGAAAATATCTAAGGTAATACCAGTGTACAAAAAAGGAGATAAGAATAATGTATGTAACTATAGACCGATATCTTTATTGCCTACTCTATCAAAGATTCTAGAAAGAGTGATATATACAAGACTATTAGAATTTTTGAATAAATATAACATAATTTCTGATTTTCAATTTGGATTCCGCCAAAAGCATAGTACTTCTCATGCCACTCTTTCATTTGTTGAAAAAATCACAAAAGCTATTGATAACTTTGAACATACAGTAGGTGTTTTTCTGGACCTCTCCAAGGCCTTTGACACTATAAATCATGAAATACTACTATACAAACTTGAAAATTACGGAATCAGAGGAAAGGCCTTGGAGTGGTTCAGGAATTACCTAATAAACCGTAAACAGTTTGTTAACATAAACGAACAAAATTCTTCTCCACTAAAGGTTAATTGGGGTGTTCCTCAAGGCAGCATACTGGGCCCACTTTTATTTTCGATCTATATAAATGACATTCACAATTCTTCGACAATGTTATCTTATATTCTTTTTGCAGATGATTCAAATGTACTTTATTCTCATCCTAATCCCGATATTTTAGTCAATATATTGAACATTGAACTGGAGAAGCTAGTACAATGGATAAGATCTAATAAATTGTCAATCAATGTAAAAAAAACGAAATGTATGCTTTTCAGCAATTCTTTAGATAAATTACCATACGATATTAAATTGGACAACGCTGACATTGAAGTGGTCACTACAACAAAATTTTTAGGTCTGATAGTAGACAACAATTTATCTTGGAAAACACACATTGATTTTATATGCCGTACAATATCACGCAATATTGGTGTTATAAATAAGGTCAAGTTTTTTCTTCCAACTTCCTCCCTAAAAATGCTTTATTCAACATTAATTTTACCCTATCTAAACTACGGGATAATTGTCTGGGGAAATACACATACATCATATCTAGAACGAATATTACTTTTACAGAAAAAGGCATTGCGCGTTATTTTTAATATGTCCTGGAGATCCCACACAGACCAATTGTTTATTGACAATAAAATCTTAAAAGTAAAAACATTATATCAATATAACTTGGGTCAATTTATGTATCAATTAAATAATAATATGCTACCATCAATCTTTGATTCTTCATTTAATAAAAACAAAACTATTCATAAATATCCTACACGTCAATCCGAGGAATTTCATTTTCCTCTACCCCGGACAATTCTTGCCAAATCCATCTTCACTTTCGAAGGCCCTCGACTTTGGGGCACTCTTGATAATACTATCAAAGATTCCCCAAGCCTAAATTCTTTTAAATTTAAGTTGAAAAAGTTTCTCCAAGATACTCGTTAGTTTTTTTAACTCTTCATCACTCATACATTATACTTTTCATATATATACTCAGCACTACGAGCTGTGAAATATGATATTTTTCGTTTTCCTGTTGATCCGTAAATTCGCTGTGAGTGTTGGGGCAAGAATCTGGAGACCACTGATCTTGCTATTTTCTCTCATTTCTATTTCTTTCTTTTTATTCTTTTAAACTATTCATTCAGATAGTTTTACGTTCAAATTTCTACCATGTTGTGTTTGTGTTTTGTTTATATTCTTCATACGTATGTTATAGGAGGCTGCATCCTACAAGCTTCGCTTTTTAGCAGCCTCCTCCGTTTCCGACCTGTTATCTTGAGTATTATACATAATAAGTTTCTTTGTTTTATTGATTATAATTATATCAAGATGTATGTAACAAAACTATTGTAAATGTAAATGATTGTTGGAAATGGAAAAAATAAATGAAATGAAATGAAAAGTATTGCTGAACATCCTATTAGAGTTTCATGTCACATGACCAAGGTCAAAGGTCATTTAGGGTCAATGAACTTAGACCATTTTGGAGGAATCAACATCAAAATCTTAACCTGAGGTTAAGTTTTTGAAATAATGTCATAACTTAGAAAGTATATGGACCTAGTTCATGAAACTTGGACATAAGGTTAATCAAGTATCACTGAACATCCTGCATGAGTTTTATGTCACATGACCAAGGTCAAAGGTCATTTAGGGTCAATGAACTTTGGCCGAATTGGGGGTATCTGTTGAATTCCCATCATAACTTTGAAAGTTTATGGATCTGATTCATGAAACTTGGACATAATAGTAATCAAGCATCACTGAACATTTTGTGCAAGTTTCAGGTCTCATGATTAAGGTCAAAGGTCATTTAGGGTCAATGAACTTTGGCCGAATTGGGGGTATCTGTTGAATTACCATCATAACTTTGAAAGTTTATGGATCTGATTCATGAAACTTGGACATTACAGTAATCAAGTATCACTGAACATCCTGTGTGAGTTTCAGGTCACACAATCAAGGTCAAAGGTCATGTAAGGTCAATTAACTTTGGCCATGTTGGTGTTTTTTGTTGAATAACAATCATATCTCTGTAAGTTTATTGGTCTAGTTCATAAAAAGTGGACATAATAGTAACCATGTATCACTGAACATCTTGTGCGAGTTAGAGTAGTTTTCAAAGTCAGCACTGCTGCTATATTGAACTGCGTGATGCAGGTGAGACGGCCAGAGGCATTCCACTTGTTTAAGTTTTAGGCGTCACAGTGAGTCTCGGAATGTCAAAAGGTAATTGCTGATTAGACCAAAAGCTTCAGTCTCTGTATTTTGGTTGTTCCGCGGAACTGCGTTGGCTCACTCACCAATACATAGACTGAAGAGCTTGGAGGCCCGTACGTACAGACAACGTATTAGCAGTAACGTTAGATCTAATATTCGGCGGAAACCCGAATTTCCGATCGTTTTTTTTTAAATAAATTGTCACATTATGAAAAAAAGAAATCACATCCATATTTACGAAAAAATGTTTAAAATTCAGAAATATTATACCTTAGACCGCAGTTACCGCTTATTCCTTTCAAATGATGATCAATGACAATGAAATTTCTTTTACCAGAATCCTCATTATTTATGCTTTATTCGTCATTGATTTTGCCATACCTGAATTACGGTCTCTTGATTTGGGGTAATACCCATCAAACATTGATAGAAAAGATTTTTATACTGCAAAAGAAGGTTTTCCGGATTATTTGCAATGCTCCAATACGCTCTCATACTAATTCTTTAATTTTTAAAACAAGATTTTAAAAATTAGGGATTTATATTAATTTCAACTAGGTCAGTTTATGTATTAATATGATAGCAATAATTTACCCATTGTTTTTCATGACATGTTTCATAAAAATGAGAGCATTCATAAATACCCAACTAGGCAATCAGATGAATTCCATTTACCGCTTTTCAGGACGTTCAAAGCCAAAAATACTTTCATTTATGAAGGCCCAAAATTTTGGAATTCCCTTCATAACGACTTAAAAAATTCCCCCTCTCTGTACACTTTCCAAAAGAAAGTTAAAATCTTTCTTACAGAAATCCTATAATCACGTCTAAGAGATACATCATCACAGATTTTTATCTTTATTCACCGTTCCTTTTCACTCATGCGCTACTTTGCTTCTGTTTGTCTACACTCCTCTGTCTGTAGGCCTAGTTCATATGCAGTTCTCACATTCATTCCTCACCCCCCTTCTCTCCCTCTCTCATTCATCCGCTTTCTTTCCATAGTTTTCATTCCTGAGTTTTTTCCGTAATTTTCGTATATTTTGGTTATTAGATATTTTCTTTTAATAATGTCTACTGTTGGCTATCTTGGTTTCGATTTTGATTTGTAAATATAAAATTGATTTCTCGTTTGTGATTTTTGAGGAGTCCACAATATGCAAGCTTAGCTTTTTAGTGGGATCCTCCATTTTCACAAATTATAAATCACAAATCCTGTACACATGATTATTTTGTATGTAACTTTCTTTCTTACAACATGTCTTTCTCAAGTTGATTTTATAACATTTGTATATTTTTTTATGATGTTGACTTGTTATGATTGTATTTATTTGATTTATATTCTGTCGAAAATGAAATAAATGAAATGAAATGTAAGGTCAATGAACTTTGGCCATGTTGGGGTATTTGTTGAATAACAATCATAACTCTGTAAGTGTATTGGTCTTGTTCATAGAACTTGGACATGAGAGTAATCAAGTATCACTAAACATCCTGTGCGAGTCTCAGGTCACATGACCAAGGTCAAAGGAAATTTAAGGTCAATTAATTTGACCAAGTTGGGGTATTTGTTTAATTACCATCATAACTATGAATATTTATTGGTCTAGTTCATTAAAATTGGACATAATAGTAATCAAGTATCATTGAACATCCTGTGAGAATATCAAGTCACATGACCAAGGTCAAAGGTCAGTGAACTTTGGCCATGTTGACCTCGGGTATCTGTTGAATTACCATCATAAAATGATAGTTTATGGATCTGAATCATGAAACTTGGACATATGAGTAATCAGGTATCCCTTAAATTCCTGTGTGAGTTTCAGGTCACAATCAAGGTCAAAGGTTAATGAGCTTTGGCCATGTTGGGGCTATTTGTTGAATTACAATTATAACTGTAAATGTATTAGTCTAGTTTATAGAACTTGGACATAAGAGTAATCAAGTATCACGGAATATCCTGTGCAGGTTTCAGGTCACATGACCAAGGTCAAAGGTCAATGGACATTGGCCATATTGGGGGTATTTGTTGAATAACCATCATAACTCTGAAAGTGCATGGATCTAGTTTATAAAACTTGGACATAAGAGTAATCAAGTAGATCCCTGAACATCTCATGCGAGTTTCTGGCCACTTGACCAAACTCAATGGTCATTTAAGGTCATTGAACTTTGGCCATTTCGGAAGTAATTATTAGATTGCTGTTTATAAGTTTATAGATATAGTTTATAAGATGTGGATGTAGGTGTAATCAAGTATCACCGACAAGTCTTAGGTCGCATGATCAAGGTCAAATGTCATTTATTGTTAATGAATGTATTGTATCATTATGAATGGTGTTTCTTGTGAATAATTATATTGTAGTTTTCAAAGTCAGCGCTACTGCTATATTGAATAGCGTGATGCAGGTAAGACTGCCAGAGGCGCTCCACTTGTTTTTTTCTGGTCAACGTTAAAGTTTACATGCAAGACTCTCAAATGACACCTATTTCTGCAACCGTAAGTCAGCTTACTTACTGCCCATTATGCTGGATGGGCATGTAGGGCAGCAAGAAAAGTCCTCCACTCCACTTTGTCCAAAGCCAGGCACTGTAGTATCCTCCAGGTGCAGGTCAGGTCCCTTGTTTCTCTCTCTACAGTCCTCCAGGTGTTCTTGGGTCTCCCCCTCTTCCTCTTCCCTTCTGGAGTCCAATAAAGTGCCATTTTGGTAATGCTACCATCCTGCTTTCTTAGCACATGGCCAATCTAGCTCCAGCGTCTTTGTATAATGCCTTCCATGCATCCCAGTTGGCATCTATCATATAGTTCTTCGTTTGATATTATATTCGGCCAAAAAATGCGACATATTTTCCTTAGAGATTTGTTGTGGAAAACTGATACCTTATAAAGGTCTTTCATTTGTAATTCTCCAGCATTAATACAAGAGAGTTGAAAGGACGCAACTTTGATAAATCTTTAGTTTGGTTTTGATACTCAACTGTTGTGACTTCCAAATAGGATTCAGCATAGAGAATGCAGTCCTTGATTGTTCAAGCATTCATTATGTTCTTTCATTATATCTACTCCTGCACGTCCATCATGTGTTACAATACTTCCAAGGTATGTGAATTTATCTGTTGTTGGAAGGTCTTTGCCTTTGGCTTGTATATTTGAGGGGTTTTCAACATTGAGTGTCATTACTTCAGTTTCTTCTGATTGATCCTCGGCCCAATTTGATGTGCAAAGCTTGTAAGGCGGGACGTCTTCTCCTGCATGTGCCGGTGAGTATGAGACACCAGAGCTAGATCACCTGCAAAGTCTTCAAGTGTTGAAAAGAGTGAACACCTAATACCCCTTTTCTGATCTGCAGTAGCCTCGCTCATTACCAAATCAATGGCCAGGTTGAACAGTAATGCAGACATAGCCCAACCTTGTCTCACTCCAGTTTTCACTAGGAAACTTAAGTCACTATTCCCAACCCTGCAAATTAAATTGTTTTGTAGAAGCTCTTGATAATAGCTACTACAGGCTTGGGAATGCCATAACTATGCAAAATTCTCCATAAGCTGTCTCTGTGTAAACTGTCAAAGGCCTTTTTGAAGTCTACAAAATTAATGTAGAACTGCCTTTGCCATTCTGTGCATTGCTCAATAATGTTGCGCAGGACAAAAATCTGATCAATGCACACTCTTCCTCTTTAGTAGACTTGTTAACTGCAAAAAAAGGGGTGAACGCTGCATTTTTGAGTACAAATGTCCCACTTGGCACAAATGTTCCTTGAGTCAAAAGAAAAAGATTCATCCAAAGAGACACGCTGTATCTATGCAAATAAGCAAGTAATTTGCATAAATTTGCATATTATGTCGATATAGTATAAACAAGTAATTTAGAATATATATTTCACCAGAACTGCCCTAAAATTGGAAATAAAGACTTAGGGTAAGACAGGGAAGAAAAATTGTCATAAAATAATTGGGATATCCTTGTTTATTATTACCAAATTTACATAAATTATGCAAATTATAATTTAAAACAGAGTATTTTTTCAAGAATCCTGAACTGTTTTATAAATAACAGCAATTAATACAAAATGTAAACATTCTACATGAAAGAGAATATATTAGCGGAAACATCGATATGCTTCATGACAGTATTATTGTCTTAATTTGCTTAGAAAGAGGGCAAATATGTCAAAATAGTCCAGTAGATATTTTTCATACCTGGAAAAGTTGTTAAGTACAAGGTTTTTTTGTTGATTTGCATTCTAGATGGGTATTGAAGTAAATTCAGCTTGGTTGCCACCTTGGCAACCTTGAGCATTTTATTTAATTAGCCTAATTAGCATAATCATCTAATTAGCATATTACGATATGTAATATGCTACTTCTCTTAAACCAGAAGGATTAAAAAACATAAATAATGTCGTTTTACTAAGAGGTCCTGTGACGAGGAATCGATTTATAGCAATAATTTAAATATCTAAGTCATGCAATTATCGTAATCAGCTTAATTAGCATAATGAGCTAATTAGCATAAGTGTAATATATACGTATTTGTGGATGTCTATCCGAAAAATGCCCAATATGTAGATAATGCATCTTTTTGGGGGTTTTCTATAGCGAGGAATTCATTTATGACATTATTTTTCAATTTTAACCAAAGTCATTGCTGTAATTAAATTAATTAGCATAATGCACTAATTAACACATACACATGTATATGTGTAATACATATAAAGATATATATTTCTTTGTCATTTCATATCGAGAATGTATGAAAACATGATTAATAATCTACCCTATGCTTGTTTTCTATGGCGAGGAATTCATTTATGACATTATTTTTCCCTTCTTACCAATGTAATTGTCGTAATTAGCATAATTAGCACAATGCGCTAATTACCACATACAGTGTATGTGCAATAGGCCTATGTACATTCCTTTGTCATTTTATCGAAAAAGCCAAATACATAAATAAAACAGCTATCCCATGGTTTTCTATGATGAGGAATTAATTTCTGACATTATTTTTTCCCCCTTTTGCCAATGTAATTGTCGTAATTAGTATAATTAGCATAATGCGCTAATTAACATATATGTGCAATACATATATTCATTTGTCATTTTATATAAAAAAAATGCCCGAATACATGAATAATACATCTATCACATGGTTTTCTACGACGAGGAATTAATTTCTGACGTTATTTTTTCCCATTTATACCAATGTAATTGTCGTAATTAGTATAATTAGTATAATGCGCTAATTAACATAATGTGCAATATATATATTCCTTTGTCATTTTATACTGAGTGAGAATTCCCGATAACATGAATAATACAGCTATCCTATAGTTTTCGATGAGGAATTCTTTTGTGACATTATCTTTTCCTTTAAACAATGTTATTGTTATTATAATTAGCTTAATATACATAATGCACTAATTAATATATATTTACAATAAATAATTTTTTGTGTCAAAGTACTGTCTACATCGGCCTGAAAACATATAATACAGCTCTTCTAATGTTTTCTATGTTGATGAATTCATTCATGACAGTAATTTTCCATTTTAACCATTAAGAATTACTGGCACAATGCACTAATTAATATCTATGTGCAATATATCAAGTATATATTCCTATGACCAGTGTGTTGGCTCAGTTGGTAGAGCGTCCGTCTCACAACCGGGAGGTCAGGGGTTCAAACCCCGGCCGCGTCAGACCAAAGACGTTAAAAGATGGGAGTTACTGCTACCCTGTTTGACGTTCAACGATTAAAGGGATAGAGCCTCGTCGATCTGGCCCTGCTCAGCGGCTGCCGGGCCCACGATCAATTGGGCAAACCAAATTTTCATTTCATGTCTATTTCGAACAATAAATTATGGATTTTCATTTTTTTTCTATGTTAGTTTATATCAAGTGTGCCTGAAAACATGAAAAATACAGCTGTCCTATGGTTAGTGGTAATTAAAATACAGGTGCAATACATATATTTCGTTGTCACTGAAGTTATTGTCTCGCCTGCATAGCAGAGGGAAACTATAGGTGCCGCTTTTCCGACAGTGGCGGCGATGGCAGCGTCGTCAACATTGATATCATATACATCAAGCAACGTCAATGTCATTATAACTTAGAAAGAATATGAAGATAGTTCATGAAACTGGGACATAAAGTAATCAAGCATTACTTACATCTTGCCTTAGTTTCAGGTCGCATGACTAAGGTCAATGGCCATTTACGGCCAATTAACTCTTGGGGGAATACATATCGAAATTTTAACCAAGGATAAGTTTTTGAAATGTCGTCTTAACATAAAAAGTTTATGGACCTAGTTCACGAAACTTAAACATAAGGGTAATCAAGTAATCCTGAATATTCTGTTTGAGTTTCAGGTCACATGATCTAGGTCAAAGGTCACTTTGCGTCAATAAACTTTGGCCAAGTTGGGGTATTTGTGGAATTGTCATAACTTTAAAAGTTAATGGATCCACATGTAAATAGAACTTGGACATACACATGTAAATGCAACCATGTAGGCCTATCCCTGTATATCCTGTGCGCATGTCAGACCAAGATCAAAGGTAAGGTCAATGAACTTTGGCCATGTTAGGGGTATTTTTTAACTTGGCATCATATCTTAGAAAGTTTATGGATCTAGTTCATGAAACAAACATGTGGGTAATCAAGGATGAAGGATTGTTTTGCACACATGTTAGGTAATTTGATGATGGTCTAAGACCATTTTGGATCAATGGGCGTCATATGAATTGTTCTTACGTGAATATTTTATGCAATACCTGTTTTCATAGTCAAAACTGCTGCTATATAAAATCGCTTAATGCAGGCGAGAAAGCCAGAGGCGTTCCACTTTGATTAGCTCATTATGCCAATAAAGCTAATTACACCATTAACATTGTTTAAAGTGAAATACGATATCATAAATGAATTCCTCGTCATAGAAAACTATGAAATAGCTGTATTATTCATATTTTTGACATTTTTTTATTATAAAATGACAAAGGAATATAAATATATATATTGTAATTATATTGTTTATTATGTTAATTAGCGCAGTATACTGATTGCACTAATTACACAATAACATTTGTGAAACGGGGACAATAATGTCACAAAAGAATTCTTCATCAAAGAAAACAATTGGATAGCTGTAATTGTTTGTTTTCAGGCTTTCTCAATATAAAATGAAAAAGGAATATATATATGTTAATTAGTGTATTATGCTAATTACGCAAATTACATTGGTAAAAGGTAAAAATAATGTCATAAGTGAATTCCTAGTCATAGGAAATCATCGGAGAGCTGTACTATTCCTGTTTTCTGGCATTCTTGATAAAAAATGACAAAGGAATGTATATTCATATGTAAAATATTGCTCATAGGTTAATTAACGCATTATGCTAATTACGCTAATTACGCTAATTATAAATAACATTTTTTAAACCGGAAAAATAATTTCACAAAAGAATTCCTCATAGAATAATACCATAGGATAGCTGTATTATTTATGCTTTCAGGCTGTTGTAGTATTTTGACAAATAAATCTATGTGTATATGTTAATTAGTGCATTAGGTTGATTATGCTAATTACAGCAACTGCATTGGTTGAAATGGAAAAATAATGTCATAAATGAATTCCTCGCCATAAAAAACCATAAGATAGCTGCAGCTGTATTATTCATTTTTTTGGACATTCTCGATATGAAATGACAAAGAAATATGCATTTTATTACACACATATATGTTAATTAGTGCAATATGCTAATTATGCTAATTGCAGCGATTAAATTGGTTAAAATGGAAAAATAATGTCATAAATGAATTCCTCGCTATAGAAAACCATAAAAGGGTTGTATTATTTACGTATTGGAAATTTTCTGGATAGACATCCACAAATACATATATACAGTGTATTACACTTATGCTAATTAGCTAATTATGCTAATTAGGCTGATTGCGAAAATTGCATATCTTAGATATTAAAAATATTATTATGCATGGATTCAATGTCACAGGACCTCTTAGAAAAATTATATTGCTTATGTTTTTAGTCTTTCTGGTTTAAGAGAACTAGTATATTACATATCGTGCATATGCTAATTAGATGATTATGCTAATTAGGCTAATTAAAAAAATTGCTCAAGGTTGCCAAGGTGGCAACCAAGCTGAATTTACTTCAATGCCCATCTAGAACACGAATCAACAAAAAAACCTTGTACTTAACAACTTTTCCAGGTCTTGTACATGGCCTATGAGACCGTCTACTGGACTAAAATGTATGACGTGATATTGCGCTAAAACGAGACCAAAACAACCTCTATGTCACAGTCACACTCACGAATAAAGCGATCAATGGTATGTCATTCGAGATAACACAATCTCAACACAATAGCTTCCATCGGCTTCTCGTATCGCTTTTGTTGGTGTGTCTGCCACACTGTAATCTATGATACATACGGGCAAAATGCATTTCGGTATTGGTAAAACACTATTAATTTTGTTTTTTGTTTCTACTTCGTTTCTCTTGGAAAATTTACAGGAGACATTGCTTTGCAGGTTACTGCTTAAAAGAAGCTCTGGCACATGAATCATTGCGAATGTACCCCACCTAAATCCATATTTTAACTTTGTTAAAATATATGTCTTTTGGAGACCCCAAAGCGGCAAAACTGCATTCCCCCTACTTTACAAAACCAGTTTGACTTGTATTATCGACTTGGAAAAGACAGATGTATGAGACATCAGTTAACATGTTTCCTGAAGTTTTTTTTTTGTTTATTTAAGCCTACGTCCACAGTAGCCCTCCCAACTAACTCCATCCCCTCTCTGTATTTCGACACTAAAAAAAAAAATATCGTGTTTAAAAGCCACCGGCAAGGTAAATTGCGTTTTTGGTATAATAAAGCAGCTTTTATTTCTATATTTCATATTTATCTATATTAATATTATTAAGGCTAAGGCCTCCTCTATATAATGTAGATGCTGCCTTTAATAAGTGCCCTTTTCCAGATGAGGGCTTCATATATATTCTAAATATATATTGTCAAAACAAAATAAACGGTTTTGGCAAATTCGACAGGCCACCGTCACGTACACGAACTTATTTTATGATGTATAAAAACAATGCCTTCAATGTTTTTTTTTTTCAAGAGGAGAACGCAAGGAGGCTTTACTGTGTGTAGTAGAAATGTATCTTCCGATTGGGCTCTCAAAATATTAAAATTCAACATAGAGTGGAATCAATAAAGGGCCGTGTGGCTGTTCTTCAATTTACCACAGCTCCTCTACATGTCAGTTGAAGAGTTTCTCCTCAATCTATTCCAAGGTATCAATACAAACAAAAGTAATCTTTTAAGAGTTCTAAAGACAATACACTATTTTTTAATACATAAAACCAAAAAGGGAAAGGGTATCCTAGGCATGCTCCTGTTGGGTTATAGCCTTTACTGTGCTGGAGCACTATTACAAACGGCAGAACAATAATAATAATAATAATAATAGTAATAATTTTTTTTCAGGAATCATGTTGTCTGATGTCCCATACATCTGTGTTTTCCTAGTCGATAATACAAGTCAAACTGGTTTTGTAAAGTAGCGGGAATGCTGGGGAGATGCAGTTTTGCCACTTTGGGGTCTCCAAAAGATATATATTTTTAACAAAGTTAGTATATGGATTGAGGTGGGGTGCATTCGTCATGATTCATGTGCCAGAGCTTCATTTAAGCAGTAACCTGCAAAGCAATGTCTCCTGTAAATTTTCCAAGAGAAACGAAGTAGAAACAAAAAACGAAATTAATAGTGTTTTACCGATACCGAAATGCATTTTGCCCGTATATATCATAGATTACAGTGTGGCAGACACACCAACAAAAGCGATACGAGAAGCCGATGGAAGCTATTGTGTTGAGATTGTGTTATCTCGAATGACATACCATTGATCGCTTTATTGTCCGATTCGTGAGTGTGACTGTGACATAGAGTTTGTTTTGGTCTTGTTTTAGCGCAAGATCATGTCATACATTTTGACATATTTGCCCTCTTTCTAAGCAAATTAAGACACTATAATACTGTCATGAAGCATATCGATCTTTTCGCTAATATATTCTCTTTCATGTAGAATGTTTACATTTTGTGTTAATTGCTGTTATTTATAAAACAGTTCAGGATTCTTGAAAAAATACTCTTTTCAAATTATAATTTGCATAATTTATGTAAATTAGATAATAATAAACAAGGATATCCCAATTATTTTATGACAATTTTCTTCCCTGTCTTACCCTAAGTCTTTATTTCCAATTTTAGGGCAGTTCTGGTGAAATATATATTCTAAATTACTTGTTTATACTATATCGACATAATATGCAAATTTATGCAAATTACTTGCTTATTTGCATAGATACAGCGTGTCTCTTTGGATGAATCTTTTTCTTTTGACTCAAGGAACATTTGTGCCAAGTGGGACATTTGTACTAAAAAATGCAGCGTTCAACCTCTTAACAAGTCTACTACTTTGAAAACCAGCTTGTTCTGGTCTCAGTTGCCCATCGACAGCCCTTGTTAGTCTCTGGATAATAACTTTTGTTAGAATCTTGCTTGGGATAGACAAATTACTATAGTTGCTACACTTGCGGAGGGAACCTTTCTTGTGTAGTTTGATGATGACCCCTTGTAACCAATCATCTGGAACCTTTTTAACCTTCCCATATGTCAGTGAAGAGAGGATGCAATATATTCGCGGCCAGATCTGGATCTGCTTTTAAAAGCTCAGTATCAAGGTTATCTGGTCCTGGTGCCTTACCATTGTTAAATTTGATTGCCTGGACGATCTCAGCTCGAGTTGGTGGATTTGTATTGATATCTAGGTCAGTTTCTGCTTCTAGAATGTTAGCTTCAGTGGCAGGAGGTGGTCTATTGAGAACTTCAAAGTGTTCAGCCCATCTAGTATCCTGTTCTTTTTCAGTAGTAAGTAGCCTACCATCCTTGTCTTCTATTGGTCAGTCTGAGTTTTTACTGTCTCTGCCACTAATTATTCTGGTCAACTTCTATACTTTGCCGTGCTCACCAGCCTTTGCAGCCTCTTCTGCCTGGCTAGCTAGGTTGTCCATGAAGGCTCGTTTGTCAGCTCTTGACTTTCTTTTAACTAATCTGTTTGCTTCTTGATATTTACCTTTAAATGTCTCTTTTAGCCTATCCCACTTTGCACTCAAATAAAGTTTTTTCGCTTCCCTACGTTTCACTACAGTTTGCCATGTGTCTTCAGTCATCCACTCCTTTCTCTCCCTCTTTTTTTTCCCTTGACATGTTTCACTTGACTTCTGGTATGCTGTTTTGACCCTCTGCCACTCTTCATTGATCTTGTCCTGTTCTGTCTGAGTTTCTTCAAGGTCTGCTAGAACCTGAAAACTGTTCTGAAGCTCTAGTAGAAATGCACCTTTGACTCTGGGGTCCTTTAGTTTGTCAATATCAAATCTTGGCTGTTTAACTTTACTTGCACCTGATTTTCTGAGCTTAACTTGTATTACTGCCAGCACAAGATGGTGGTTACTAGCAGCATCTGCCCCCCTCAGGACTCTAACATCTTGGAGCAATCTTCTCCGCGCACCATTTATCATGATGTGATAATAATGATAATAATAGGCATTTATATATTGCCATCAATCTAGAAATATTCTATTCCGAGGCGCGTTGTTATTATTACCCCGGCTTTAGCTCGAGCTGCCTTTCAGCGCTCA
Source organism: Lytechinus variegatus (assembly GCF_018143015.1). Taxonomy (NCBI): domain Eukaryota; kingdom Metazoa; phylum Echinodermata; class Echinoidea; order Temnopleuroida; family Toxopneustidae; genus Lytechinus; species Lytechinus variegatus. Next base: position 42,856,766 of record NC_054741.1, on the reverse strand, counting down.
TGCATTCAAGGAATTAATCCTGCCGGGTACCCATTCACCTCACCTGGGTCGAGTGCAGCACAATGTGGATAAATTTCTTGCTGAAGGAAATTACGCTATGGCTGGGATTCGAACCCACGACCCTCTGTTTCAAAGTCAGAAGACTTATCCACTGGGCCACAACGCTCCACAAGAAATCTGATCAATCTGGTTTCTGTCCCTTCCATTTGGTGAGTACCGTGTCACAGTGTGAATGTCTTTATGCTGGAAGAGTGTCCCCCAATAACAAGGTTGTTAATAGAGCAGAATTCCATGAGGCATTCCCCATTTTCGTTTTTCACCCCACATCCATACTTCCTCATAGTCATATCGTAACCGCTGTTGTTTCCGACCTTAGCATGTAGATCCCCCATCACAACCTTCATGTCATGTCCAGGGATACTGTCAATCTCACGCTGAAGTTGCTAATAGAAGGCATCCTTGATTTCATCGTCATTGGTTTGAAGTTTGAACCAAACTTGGATGGTAGATGTACTTAGGCGACCTGCATGTTAGATATAAATTTATTTATTTCTGTTAAAAAAATGATATGATCAAAGTAGCAGTGTAAATACCTGTTCAAAATAATACATACTCACAATAACGTGTAACGCTGCAGTTCGAAACAGTCAAACAGGGAGGACCTATGGGTCATTGGTTGAGAAATGCTATTAGAAATTGAAGTTTTTAGACTTGGATTTAGGGCAGATAGCGCTGCATTTTCCATTTCAAGCATCAAGAACATGACTGCTGAAAATTGAGGCCTTCCTGATGATTTCCTGCCTTTAGTCACAGAAGTCAAACTGTAAGTGAAAATGATTTTTGACTACTGTTCATTTGGTATTATGATTGTGTCATTGAGAAAGTCAAGGGGTGGTATTCTGAGATCCATTTTATCTCAGATAAAATAAAATATTTTATCTCCGTTAAAATCGGTGAGATAAAATACCCTTAAAATCTCTCCGAATTGGTATTCTGAGAACCATTTTATCTTCATTTTATCTCTGTAAGACACACCTATTTTTTAATCAATATCCAATTAGAAACGCGCTTTTATAGCTCTCTCATATCACTCAACCAATTAAAATCTATTCCGCCAGGAGGTGTGAAAGGGGCCAGATTGCGTCAATTTATTGACTTCAAATACGCTTGTGCATCTTTACGGAGATTTCTTTTTAACAAAAAGGACAATACTCTCATCTTTTTTCGAAGTCTATATCGCATCTTTTCAAACATCTTTTCAAAGACAATATTAGTAAAGAAAAGTCTTATGAAATACTCTATGATTGTACAGGAACAACGTTAAGGTGTTATTCTAATAAGTATATAATTTTTCTTCATTTTCATGTCACCATGTGGGGTTAATTCACCTAGAAATACTGGTGAAATCAACGTCGCAGAGATAAAATAGCCTCTACCCTCTTTTAAGTTTATTTTATTTTGTTCTTCAAAGTAACTTGGGCGCAAGCATATCCGCGTTGCAATGGCCAGATACGCGATGGGTATGTGTACGCAGGCATTGTTCTGTTGCGTATCATTTGTAGAAATGCAAGATAAAATTTATACGCAAGATAAAATCTAAAATTTTATCTGAGAGATAAAATCTCATCTCAGAATACCAATTTCATTTTAAGAGATAAAATAAAATATTTTAAAGTTAAAATGACCTCAGAATACCACCCCTGGTCATTAAAAAGGACCATTGAATTCTGTTTAAAAGAGAAGAGTGTTAGTTTATACTAAAACTATCTCCAATTTAATTAATGTCATGTTAATTAATAACTAATATGAAGGAGTTGAGTTATTCCAGGACAAAGATTGAGTAACTTTTGAATCTCAGAAATCAGAAAGATTTTGTACTAAAAGGAATGCTTTTTAGGAAGGAGTCATTTTCTTGTTATATGTAAAACATTTTGAGGACTGATCATGCTTATTAATCATTCGTGAGATTAAAGACATATGAGTATTATGAAGATTGGAAGAAATTATTCCTTTGAATACTGGAATTAATCTAGGGAATCACCTGTATGAATATTGTGAAGTTTTACAGATACTATTCCTTAGATTGTTTATAGTTTACCAGTCGAGAATTAATCTAGGGAAGTATATTAAAATTGTGAAGATTTGAAGATATTATTATTCCTTAGATTATTTATAGTTTGGGTAATGTTTGTTTTTAGATGGGTTCCAATTCCGATTCCACTCGTTCCACTGGTTATTTCAATTCTGGTTCTGAGTTTGTTTTCAACCGCCATTACAGTAGCCGTTCCGGTCCCATCTCCGTATCCAGATCCACCATGATTATGACTGTCAAATCTCGCTATGGACAAGATTTGTAAAGAGAGTCAAAGGGAAGACAGTTCCGTCGTCAGATGATGTAATTATGTAACGATTCGTCAGTATCAATGAACTTTGAACTGGAGTGATTATATCACCTTATAAAGTGGATTACTTTGTATGTTATTCCAAAGACTTTTATTTTATATTATATTGTGATTTGTACTCTGAAACAAAGCCTTTGAATCATTGTTCTACAAGAACCTGAATACAGTTTTAATAAATTCTTGGAACTGTATTTTTATTGTGCATGTAATTATTTCATTTTATGTCCTCTTGAGTTACTTGGGTGTGACTGTTGGTTGCGAGAATTGATTGTACGTCATCTTGGGTTGACTTGGGTGTGACAGTCATTTTCAGATCAACATTGGAGTTTATGTGCAAGACTCTTATGACAAGTGTTATCCCATCCCAGTCATTTTACTATGAAGTTTTGATACAATTCTGTTGCATGCCCTTGCAAATCACAATATTTACTTCAATAACTCCATACATCTACTTGATTTGCTAGTTCAGCCCTCTGGACTGCCATACCCGAATAGAACTCCCAAGGATTTAAAAAGCGCGAGCGCGCCCTCTCCCGTTCAGGCTTACTACCCATGATCACCGCGCAACTAGCGTCCATCTTCCTCTTTTGCTTTCGGCAAGCCACCTGTCAAGACGTGCTCAGATAAGTCTCCTAAGAGCTCAAATCTTTTTGAGCTTTGGTATATTATTTTCGCTTATCTGTGGTGCATTCTCCCTTTTAATTTCAATCTTTCCATTTGTGTGTAAGATTGTGTTCAGAATTTACACTTGGCGTGACTTTTTAGACGTGTTTTTGGAAGACACTTAAATTGTTTTTCTAACGTTTGAGTTCTCGTCGCGCCGCATCGCTAGCGCGTTCGCGAGGCACCGGGCTTGGCCTGCCTACGTGGCAGCAAGCCTTCACCACCTGTCATGGTTATTGTTCTTCACGTTCAAAGCGTGGTGGCTTTTGGTGCCGTTTTTGAATTAAATTCTAGACAGCCTCTACACTTTGTTGTCGAGGGTGTTATTGTTATTTCTTTTTGCAGGTTGGGATCTTCAACTCTGTTCCTTCCTTGCTTTCTGGAATTGATTTATTAAGATTTTCGATTGATTATTGATTGATTAATTCTTCAATTCTCTTTCCTTTCTGTTCTGAATAAATTTCTTAATTGATATTTTATTCACAGGCGGATCTTAAAGCTCAATTCCTTTTTCCTTCTGTTCTGAATAAATTTCTTGATTGATATTTTATTCACAGGCGCATCCTAAAGGTCAATTCCTTTTCCTTTCTGTTCTGAATAAAATTCTTGATTAATATTTTATTCACAGACGCTTCGGGGATTGTTTAATTCGGCTTACGCAATTATACCTGATGATTGTTTGGTTATTCAATCCCCCCTAAAAAAAAAAAAAAAAAAAAAAAATTTTTGTTCTTTACAGGTGGGGTCTCCTTCCTGTTAGAAATTTTTTTTTGACCTGTCCCGGAATTGTTTTCTTCGTTCAATTCCCTCTTCCCTCCTAGTCTTATATATTTTTTATTTCGACAGGCGGGCTCTACGATTCCCTTTGAGGATTTACTGGGTCGTTCTTCCTCTTGGAATCGTTACTAGAGACGTTCCTCCTTCCTCCTGTTCTGAATTTCTTTACCTTTCCACAGGAGGTTACTTTTTTTTTTCCTCTTGGAAATTATCGTAAAATTTCTCTTATCTGGAATTATTTGTCTCTCAATCCCTTTTCTTCCTGCTCTGAAATGCTTGTTTTTGTGTTTCTTCGCAGGTGGAAACTTCGTTCTCTTCTGAACTTGCATTCATTTTTGAATTTTTGTTTCGAATTTTTCCTTCGGGCACAAAAAAAAGAGAATATAGTAGGGGAACCTTGTAGGAGTTTCTTTTTTCAAAGTCTCCGACCTCCTTTTTCTTACAGGCAGATACCTAAACTATTCTTAGGTTCTTCTTCCTCCCTACCCCTCCCCTCTTGTTTTGTTCTGTTTGCTCAAACAAACTCCTTTTAGGAGGAGGGAAAGACCACTCCGGTCTCCACTTTTAATCTAAGCGAGATCTTTGTAAAAAAAAAAAAAGAAAAAGAAAAATTCTTGTTATTCCTTTTTCAGGGTAGAGAGAGGTATCTTTGAATGGGACTAACACAGCCCCAGAATACCTGGTGCCCTCCACGGGGACCGCCCCGATTGCAAGTTACAGAAGTCGGCCGCCTCCAGGCGAGCAGGAGGGACGCCGCGGTGAGCGCCCAGCGGCGGTGAGTATGAGGGTGCGTCGATCAGCATTCCGAATTTGCGGTCGGATGCTAAGAGAAGGAAGGCCGAGACTGTGGTGCCACGGTCTCGGACAAAGGAAAAAGTGGTAGCCAAGGCTTCCAAGCCTAAACTAGGTCCTGCCGCCGCAGCACCCATAGGGCTATGCGACCCACCGGCTACCGGGTCACCAGAAGTCCGGAGGGAGAGTGCGGTTCTCTCCCCCCGGCACAGGTCAGGATCTCTGCCGTATAAGTCGTCCTCCGTTGACAGCATCGGGAGAGATCGCCCAGCCCCTGACCGCGAGAGGCGTCACACAGACTGTAACCACAATCTGATCGTGACCACAATCTGACCCCGTCAGATTCGGGTGAAGTTTCGTTGTTGGCGGCCGCCCTGCCAGGGGCGGCAAATCGTAAGAGATCACCCGTGCCTCTTGTGCCTTCTTCTGCTCCGGCCACGCCGGCGGAGCCCGCAAAATAAGAAGAAGAAGAAGAGGTCGAAGGAGAGGTCGGCCAGCCCTGTTGCCATGGGCATTCCTCCTTCAGACCCTCTTATCGGTGGCCAGATGTTACAGTCATACATGTTATGCTGCTATATTCTGCTACCGCGAGAGGCATCACACATCGGGCTGTGACCACAATCTGACCCCGTCAGATTCGGGTGAAGTTTCATTGTCGGCGGCCGCCCTGCCAGGGGCGGCAAATCGTAAGAAATCACCCGTGCCTCTCATGCCTTCTTCCCCGGCCACGCCGGCGGAGCCCGCAGAAAGAGAAGAAGAAGAAGAGGTCGAAGGAGAGGTTGGCCAGCCCTGCTGCCATGGGCGTTCCTCCTTCAGACCCTTGTGTCGGTGGTCAGATGTTACAGCTATTCATGCTGCTACATTCTGCTACCGCGAGAGGCGTCACACATCAGTCTGTGACCACAATCTGACCCCGTCAGATTCGGGTGAAGTTTCGTTGTTGACGGCCGCCCTGCCAGGGGCGGCAAATCGTAAGAAATCACCCGTGCCTCTTGTGCCTTCTTCTGCCCCGGCCACACCGGCGGAGGCCGCGAAGAAGAAGAGGTCGAAGGTGAGGTCGGCCAGCCCTGTTGCCATGGGCGTCCCTCCTTCAGACCCTTGTGTTGGTGGTCAGATGTTACAGCTATTCATGCTGCTACATTCTGCTTTCGAGTAGTGCGGGTTCACCCCACCCTCGACGTCTACTCACCCCGCTGATGCCCCTGAGCATCAAGCGAGACAAGTGGGCAATAACCACCAGACACCCGGGAAATCCTCGAGTGATTCTGTTAAATCGCCAGCCAGTGCACCGACTAACCGGGTGCCCCAAGATCGCGTGTGCTTTCCAGCATTTTCGTCGATCTCAGAGCACGTGTCCCAGCCGACACGCGGGGCCACCCCGGCGCTTACTGGACAACCCCCCGGTTCAGTCCATAGAGCGAGACTCCCTTTACGAGGACAACCCCTATCCCGCGGTCGACTTTTCAGTAAGCGCTCAGGCGCTGCTTGACAAGTATCTACCTCACATCTACCCTCCGAGCGGGGGTATTGATGAAGCAAGGGAGTCCATATTTTCTCGCCCCGCCTCTTCAGGCGCTCCGAGCTCAATCGGCCGAATTGGGGGTCTCGGAGAGTGACGGGGTCGCTCTAGACGAGGCGGCTCCTACGACGAGGAAGCCGCCAGCTCCGTGGGTGTAAACCCACCCCCGCTCTGCTGCTGCCCGGAAGCGCCAGGCTCCGGCGCCGCCGTCTCGAAATTTTTCAAGCCTCTCGAGGCTAGCGAGAAGGCAGAGGCGGGGGGGGGGGGCGATTATTATGCAGGTACTCCCGAATTCGCCCTCTACGTCAAGCTCACATACGGCGACGACTCCTTCAGCGGTAACTCTCTCCATTCTTCCCCCTAAGCGGGCCCGTAGATTGGAGGTATGAATCTCTTACATACCGCATGCCGCACTTCTCTCATGAGAATGTTTGGCTGCTTTGAGAGGACAACCTATCACGTCCGCGGACCGTCCGCCCAGGCGACGGGACCGTCGCTTTTCTGGCCTGAACCTCACTTTCTATTCGAAAGTAAGGGTGCCCTGTCTTACTTAGCTCCTACCCTTGCAACGCCAGAGTCAGGGCTAGTACAGACACCCGTTCTCCAGCGATCGCCGCTGAAGAGAGGGCGACTCTGATATGAGCACCATCACCGCTCAGCGGTATGTCTCACTATCTCATAGCTCTCTGAGCTTATGAGTATGTATATCGGATCTGAATGTCACGGCGATTAAAAGTTCTCCTGTGCTTAATAATCGCTATGCCTTCACCACCCGGTGCATTATGGTTATGTTAACCTATTTGTCTCGTATTCGGGCGGCTCGTACGAACCCTGCCCGAGCTGCCATCACCGGTCGTCCCCCGGACACCGCCGGCAGCACCCGCACCGAATACGTGGAAGGAATCAGCTTTTCATATGCTAGATATCCCTCCTGTTGACATTCACAGCTGTTCCCCGAGTCTTTCCCGGTTGGGTAAACATCATCTCGGAGGAAAGTAACCGCCGTACATCTCATGAGATTGTTGGCTATGTACGCGCGTTCAAACTTGTTTAAAGCCCCAGGATTCTCTGTCGGCATTCTATGCCTACTTTCTGGGCACACCCACCGTACCGGGTCGGCGAGTTCACACCAAACTGTACACCGCCAGACCATCGGTCGAGCTCTAACTGTCTATCTTATAGACTGCCCTCTATGTGGGTCAATCTTGCGGGCGTCTCCGCCGCTCCCTCCTTGTGCGGAGTGGTCTACGGTGGATGTCTTTACCGTGCCCGTTAGTCGAATCGGCTTCTTTCTTAGAAATTTTTTCACGGCACACTCGAGTCGCCCCGCATGCTGCTTTCATCCTCCTTCCATGCAAGGCATGTGGCCAGGGTCACCGCACGACCGAGGATGATGTAACAGTGGATGAATGTATGCTTATGCCTTCCTAACCACGATCACTACGACCCGCCTTCTCTCGGGCCGACTGTGGATGAGCCTCTCCATGTAAGTGATTTACTTCACTGGAGTTCCTCTTAGAAATTTAGATTCTCATCCCCCGCTGCTTAGGGCGTCATTTTTGCCGCCCCCCCGCAGCTTTTTGGAGCTCCTTATCTTACCGATATCGGACTGTTCCACGCTGCCGCAACCGGCGCCGGCGGTGCTCGCTCTTACGATCACCTGAGAAACAGGCCTTGTGACTGTTTTCATAAACAACTGGTTCTCACCGCAGACTGATGGAAATTTTGTGTTTACTTCCTCAAGTCTCCTTCGCTTGTTTCTTCAAGCGAGGACTTCGACACTCTTAGCCAGTTTCCGTCCCTAACTTGATAGGACAGGGCCGTTGCTACCTCATTCGATTCCGTTGGGAATGTAACGGTTGAGGTATCATATCTGGCGATGTCTGTTCGTTTAGAGCATCTCTTGATGGTCGTTTACACGTAATATCGTGACAGATTTTTTTTCGCCAGCTCCCTCTGGCGTACACTTGCTGCTGCTAGGGATTCCCCCGCCCAGCGGACAGCCATCGCAGCCTAGCCTCACGGGCTCTCTCGGCGATGGTGGCTTGAGCCAAGCCACCTCTTCCACCGCGGGCACTGCACCCTCAGATGGGTGCTTCAATCAGTATGGGAGAAAGGGGATCCTGAGTTCTCTCTCGATCACTCGGTCTAACACACTTTTGTCGTGATGTGTACCGCGCTGTATCCCTGACACGCCCGGTTGAGCTGTTTTGACCAGACTGCTCTATTCTACATAGGCAACATGTCCGCGGCATTCCTTATTAACAGGATGGCACTCAGTCGCTTTCTCGACCCTTGTCTGCCTTACGAGTGGTTTTCTTCCTAAATCCCTACTCTCCGTCGTTCCTAGTCCCCTTCGGACCGCTAGTAACTTTTTACCACAGCTCTCTATCAGAATTCTGCAGATTTCTGCCCTCACGCATTTGAGACAGATATCGAATTCTGGGCGCTTTCTCCCACGCGGAGGCTTCCCCTACAGAAATTTCCAAGCTTGCGGGAAGCGTGCGACTAGCTTGCGCAAGCTTGCGGCATGCTAGTAACTAGCATGCGGTTAGCTTAATAAGCGTGTGATATGCGTGCAGAGTAATAGTTAAGCGATCTTTTAGCGAGCAGGGACTGTTCGCTAGCATGCACTCGCTTATTAAGCGAGTGCCCTGCTAGTCGCATGCTAGTTACTAGCAAGCGGCACGCTTAATTTCGGTAGGGGTTCTGAGATATCTCGCCTTCTCAGATTGGTCGATTGATCACTTACTGAGCCTTAAAAGCTTCAGTTTTCCGATCACGATTCTTGTTGAAATTTTCAACAAATTTCAATTCTTACGCTCTAGTCAGCAGGTGATGTTGTTCTCCTGACACTAGGCCGAGGGCCCATGATACTTAGTATTCCTGAGTATACAGGGCATTCCTCTCGAGGACATTTTTGAGGGCCGCCTTTTGGCGCTCAACTAACTCCTTCACTTCTTTCTACTTGAAGGACATTCCGTCCAGCGAGGCGAGATTTGCTGCTTCGGCGCTTAAAGCAGCTGCGGCTTTTTCCCCCTCTCCCTAAAATTCGTTGTTTTTGTTTTTTCTTTTAAATTTTCTTAGGCTTACAATTGAAAACATGCCTCCCTACGGTTTGAGTCCGTGCTGGTCTAGCAAATCAAGTAGATGTATGGAGTTATTGAAGTAAATTATGAAAATACTTACCTGATTTTCTTATTTACGAGATAACTCATACATCTACTTGATACCCTCCCACCGACCCTCCGCCTTGCGTAGCAACATGTTTCAACGTATGGGCTTGCGAAAGGTGAGGAAGATGGACGCTAGTTGCGCGGTGATCATGGGTAGTAAGCCTGAACGGGAGAGGGCGCGCTCGCGCTTTTTAAATCCTTGGGAGTTCTATTCGGGTATGGCAGTCCAGAGGGCTGAACTAGCAAATCAAGTAGATGTATGAGTTATCTCGTAAATAAGAAAATCAGGTAAGTATTTTCATAATTTCCAGGTGAGACACAAATCGCTTTTGCCTTGTTTCATATTCTATTTGATATGTATGAGGTAACATAAACATGCAATTTTAGTTTCAGCATTATTGAAAGGCAGTGAATTGCACTGTCACTGCATTATCCAATTAAATTTATAACGATAAAAGGGTTTGTTGTAGTATTGGCCAGTCATGGGGAAGATTTTAGTGTACATTTGTCAAAATTCAGATTTACCAGATGAAAATGTCTTCCTTTTTTCTTTAGTATTGACTGGGCATGGGGTGACCTTGTGAATGCTCTCTCTGGACTTTTCTGTGCATCCTTAAACTTCATTGATGAAACAAGCACAGTCAGACATCCACTCTCTTTTCGACCACAAGGAATATCTTCAGGTATGTCTCATCATTTTACTTTCTCCAATGCTTTAGTTCATGGACCCCCAGTTGTTTTTAACTTGTTTAATTTGTAAAGCTTTTCAGAAAAAAGCAAATTGAAATTTAAACTCTATATGAACAGTCAGTACTTCACAGTGCATTTTTTTATTTTACCTTCATACTATAAATATTTTCAAGCTATCTTTTTGTTAAAAGAAAAAGCAGTCCAAAATCTTGCCGCAGGCTTATGGGACAAGCAAAAGATTGATGTAATCCTGATTGATTTTTCGAAGGCCTTCAACTGGGTACCACATGAACGCTTTCTGGTATCGGAGGTCAGCTCTTGTCCTGGATCTGTGAATTCCTCATAGGACATATCCAACAAGTGGCACTAGAGGAAGCCAAGAGTGGCACATCAATTCTATCTTCTGGAGTGTCCTAGGGGTCTATCCTTGGGCCTCTGCTCTTTTTGTCTCACCTGCGAAGCAAAGTGAGACTATAGGCGCCGCTTTTCCGACGGCGGCGGTGACGGCGGCGGCGTCAACATCAAATCTTAACCTGAGGTTAAGTTTTTGAAATGACGTCATAACTTAGAAAGTATATGGACCTAGTTAATAAAACTTGGCCATAAGGTTAATCAAGTATTACTGAACATCCTATTAGAGTTTCATGTCACATGACCAAGGTCAAAGGTCATTTAGGGTCAATGAACTTAGACCATGTTGGAGGAATCAACATCGAAATCTTAACCTGAGGTTAAGTTTTTGAAATGTCATCATAACTTAGAAAATATATGGACCTAGTTCATGAAACTTGGACATTAGGTTAATCAAGTATCACTGAACATCCTACATGAGTTTCACGTCACATGACCGAGGTCAAAGGTCATTTAGGGTCAATGAACTTTGGCCGAATTGGGGATATCTGTTGAATTCCCATCATAACTTTGAAAGTTTATGGATCTGATTCATGAAACTTGGACACAATAGTAATCAAGCATCACTGAAAATTTTGTGCAAGTTTCAGGTCTCATGATTAAGGTCAAAGGTCATTTAGGGTCAATGAACTTTGGCCGAATCGGGGGTATCTGTTGAATTACCATCATAACTTTGAAAGTTTATTGGTCTAGTTCATTAAACTTGGACATTAGAGTAATCAAGTATCACTGAACATCCTGTGCGCGTTTCAGGTCACATGACCAAGGTCAAAGGTCAATGAACTTTGGCCGAATTGGGTGTATCTGTTGAATTAACATCATAACTTTGAAAGTTTATGGATCTGATTCATGAAACTTGTACATAAGAGTAATCAAGTATCACTGAACATCCTGTTCGAGTTTCAGGTCACATGATCAAGGTCAAAGGTCATGTAAGGTCAATGAACTTTGGCTATGTTGGGGTTTTTTGTTGAATAACCATCATATCTCTGTAAGTTTATTGGTCTAGTTCATAAAAAAGTGGACATAAGAGTAACCATGTATCACTGAACATCTTGTGCGAGTTAGAGTAGTATTCAAAGTCAGCACTGCTGCTATATTGAAACGCGTGATGCAGGTGAGACGGCCAGAGGCATTCCACTTGTTGGTCTATATGAATGACCTCCCTGACTTTGTTTCAGACAGCAATCTTTGAGTATGAGTAATACATGGCGTGCCATTTCCAGCAGTTACAAAGAGTAGACATCCAAATTTCACTCCAGAGCACATTGTGTTATGTTTTCGGGTGCTGTGATTTTTGTCACAAGCTTTGTGTGTTGGTATGTGAATGTTTTGCCATTTGTTAAGTGTAATTGACACTTCGTGCCAGAGATCAACCAATGGTCACTCAATCCCTTGTTATAAAAGCAAGTAGCGACCAGCCTGCTATAAAATGATGCGGGCCGGCATGCCATTCTGCTATGCCAGCTCTCGCTTACCAGTGCATAATTACCTTGTGAATGTGTAGAGAATTTGGCCTAGAAGAGAATAAAAATATAGATTTGACAAAACATTCACTGTGCACTTGCATAATGTAGTTCTGCACTGCAATATTTGTTTTACTTTACCTTAGAACTCTGCGTTATCCAACGGTGTACACGCCAGGCATGTTTTTTATTTTAATAACTGGGATACATCCATATAAATATTGATATTCATCCACATGAATGACTAACCGAAGACAATAACACAAAATTCTTGCACAGTAACCCATCTCCCTGACCAGCTTATGACAATCGTCTGCGTTCGCGGAACGGGGATGGCCCCACCCTTTTGTAAAACCGAGGGGGGGGGGGCTTTTCTCGAAAGGCTGTGTTAAAGTTCATAATTCTAATCTGGTAGAGAGATAGGGTTCCCATGCACCCGAATGATATTTTTTTTTAACCTACATTTTTGTAATCCGTAAGATGTCTAGTGAATGAATTTTGATGTTCCCAAAACGAAATGTTTTTCCATGGGGTTCAAATTCAAGATAACGTCCAAAATGGCTGCCATATTCATGGGATTTGGATTTTCGTACATAGATTCCGACACAAACATTCATGAGCCACGAAATTAGTGTCATATGAAAGATAAATAAATTTTCTACAAGTTGATACTATTCATGGGTGATGAAAAGGTAATTTGGCTGAGATTTTAATAAGAAAACTGTAATTTTGATATTTTTTCCCAAAAATTGAAAATTGGCGGAATACATGATTTACCATAAATCCAAAGAAATTAGTGGAATCGCCTCAAAAATTTCTAGAAAACTTTCCTAATGTACAACTATTAAGTGGACGAAATTGCAAATTGACATCATTTTTCAGTCACAAACTTATAATGTCTCAAACTTGAAAATTCAATTTTCAGAAATATAGCTTTTTTACTGCATATCGGAGACTTGGATATAATGATGTATATTGTCACATTTTCAACCCAGAAAATGGAAATAGGCCTTAATAAAATGCGAAATTATCTATTATTTTGTCGGTAGAATTTACTACAATCCCTTTATTTTTCGATTTAAAGTCGGTTGATATAGCTTTTGAAAGAATTGAGACTTTTTGCCAAAATTTGTATGTTTTTGGTAAAAAAAATTGCACATACACTGTTATTGATCAGATTTATTATGAATATCAGTAATAAATGCACAATCTCAACATTGATATGAAAGAGGATGTATCAACGAGAATATTGGCAGGCTTCATGCCACCATAAGTATCTTCATTTGCTTCAGATATAAGGAAAATATGCTGAATATATTTAGCGATTTTGCGCTAAAGTGAGGCCAAAAAGCAACCTCAGTGTGGCAGTCACACCCATGAAAACGATTGCAAAGTGATGAATGGATTGTCATTCAAATAATACAATAGCTTGGATCAGCCTCTCGTATCGATCGTGTTGGTATGACTAACACACCGTAATGTACAGTATGTAATGTGCATGGTAATAGAAATGTATCTGATTCAGAAGGATGTAAAGGCAAATAAGGTGTTTCTGTTGCATCATAAAGAAATTTATTCAATGAAGTCTCTTGGAAACAGTTATAAGATACACTTGCACTGCTGGTAATAGAGATGAAGTTCTGACACATCAATACACAACTCAAAGGAACATGTCAAATCTACCCCCACTTTATCTGTATTTTGAATCTATGGCCTGTATTTCAAAATCAGGTTTATTTTCCAACACATTCTAACTCTTTTCTAAATTTATGAAGAGCAAAAATTTGAAAATTCTGTTTATTGTAAACCCCTCAAAAAAAGTTTTGCAACTCAAGTTTGAGTGCTAATAATTTTTTAAATGTGCCATCATCATGTGTAAAAGTGATATCTTTAGAAAAGAAGATTATTCTTCTTTACAATCATGTGTCATTTGTAATGCTAGTGTTATCATGAAATACACAGACATGATAATACGCAGCAATCCTAGAAATGAAATGTTGCAAAATGCGTCGTTTCCAATAGCGAATTTCCAATTGTTTTTTCAATTTCAATTCTTTTATTTCATTTCCATTCAAAACATAATACAAAGTAATATAAAACAATATAAATCAAATACAATTTTACAGAAGGGCATTCTTACTTCGTAAAAAAAACACAGTATAATATAGAGCATAAATGGATATGGAAATGAGGGGGATCCACTAAAAAGCAAAGCTTGTAAAATTGTGGATCCCCTTGGAAAAGAAGAAATTATAGTCGACTTACTATATGCGTACATGCATGTATTACAGGAAAGAAAAAGAGAAAAAGAAATCATATTGACGGAAACATAAAAACTGAACAAATGCAAAGCTTTTCACACAAAGAGGTCTTCCTTGTAAAGGATATGTTGCGCAAGACAGGAAAAAACAGAGAGAGGGGATGACAAGACGTAGAAGACAAGACAAAACAAGAGACAGGACAGTACAAGACAACTAGTTTTTAAAAAGGATGGACCGAGTACATTCACTGTCACCTGCATAGTGGAAATTCTATAGAAACGGAGACTCTTGTTAGAAATCAATGCATTTTGCAACATTTCACTTCTGACTTTTCTCAATGTTCAGGGTGATTAGTCTGATTACACATTCCATGATTACATAATCACAGCAAATGGCATGTCATTGTAAAGAGGAATAATTCCACTTTCCAATGATACCAGCTTCATCTTTTATACTTCATTAAACAAAAAGATATCATCCCCAAAACTGAGTTGCAAAACTTTTTTTGAGGGGTTTATATCTCATAAGTTTCTGTTCCTTTTGCTTTCATAATGAAGGAAAAAAAACCTCAATTATCATTCTCAGACAACTATGAACCAGATAACATGTACATTGTTTCATGTTGATAACTACAGAGATTCTACCTCTACAAGGGAGACTGAAATCACTAATTCAGAATCATAATGGGGAAATTAAAAAGATTTGTGTAATGCACTGGTGTTTTTCCACATTTTATGTTGTTTATTGCAATATTGATTACTATATTTTTTTTTATTCCTTTCTAATAATTAGTTTTTTTTCCCTCATATTATTGCATAGCCTTGTTGCAAACCTTCAGCCATTTTGTATTCCCATTTACCATAAGTTTCAGTGCAGTGTATCTGACTTATGAAAGACAATAACTATCGATTTAATGTGAAATGTTTTTGTCTTTTGACAACCGGTTTGAAAATATCAATCACTGTGGTGTGAGAATTAAATGCATTGTCTTGATGAATTTTATTTTTTGTAATTTATTAATACTGTATACATGTACGGTGATTCTAAAAAGTTAGTGAACTCCACCAGAAAAAGCACTCCTGCATGCGGAGTGTTAAGTGGAGACAACAACACTACAGTGTTTGGTGAGCCCAGACAAACAAACTTTATTGAATGTAATATTGTATCAAAACATGGCAGACTTAAACACTTGAAATATATTCATTGTCTGGTGGGGTTTTCTAACTTCCTAGCACCACTGTGATTCATTCCTCATTGTGAGTGTTATATGTGGCAGTAAAAGTGCAGTGTGGGCCCGGGGGGGGTTACAATATGCGGCACTACCATTCACGAGTGGATACCATGCGCGACCATGGGGTCTTGAAAAGCATCCTAAACACGTAATTTCCATATTTTGAAAATGCACCCCTTAACAAGTATTGGGCCGTGAAACCCTACCCTTAACAAGTATTGGAAACAAGATACTCCTGGCAAATATTCCCTGAAATGAACCCCCAAACAAGTACAGGAATGTTTTATTGTTACGGGTCCTTCGGTCGTCGGCTTTACCTTATTTGGTTTAGTACGACCCCACTTTCTACACCTCGCGCAAATCGGACTCTAATCACAAAGTGTTGGGACAAAAAGGACATCCTTTATAAAACATTTTAATTTAGTTTCATCATCCCCGCAAATTCGACCCTAAACACGTAATTTTCCTAGCGAAATAGATACCCTTTTTTCACTATTTTTGTGTTTTTGACACCCTTATCACGTTACGTACGTAACGTGCCCTATCGTGAAAAGGACATCCTTATTACGTGTTGTTTTGGTCGCGCATGGTATCCACTCGCCAATGTAAGTGGCCCCCTAGGAGTGTGGGTCTTTAATTCATGTGTAGAGTCATTGATAAAAATGTACTGATACATGTATATCCATATAGACCAAGTCTTTGTAGCTGATACATTTCACCATCACATATTGATCAATCATTTAAGAACAAGCCAGTTTAATTAACAATCATAACACATCAAATCAAGAAGACACACAATGGCATACAAACTAACTCACAAATGCATCAAACGTTCACAGATGAGAGATGAATGCAAAAGAAAAAATTGGGTATGAATTTGTTTTTAATTTTATTTTATTGGTGTATACATAAATATTAACCAGCAGCACACGCTGAAGGGGCGAATGTACAAATTCATGAATTAAAATAAAACATAACAAAGCAAATAAAAAATAATTACAGTATTCTATCAAACCTTAGTGTACTTAAGCATATATTTAGGCTTAGCGCTGAGAGGCAGCTTGCACAACCTTCTCTGAATTCATCTGAATTCTACTTCATTTCTTCTTTACGGATGAGTGTTCCTTTTCAAGTGTCAAGTTATTATGTGCCCTAGATTCAACTAGACCAAGATTGAGCATTTCTGGTGCTGTTTTGATGATCTTTTTTCAAATTTGATTATTTGGCTTTCTTGCTGTGTGTACTATGGTAGACATCTTATCCTGTACTTCATTCAAGGTATGTAGTTATTCAAGTAGTATTTAAGATCCAGACATGAATGGAAGGTTGGAGCAGCTAAATGACCAGAAGCTGCATGGTCTTCTATTGTTGGTGATATTGCCATTCAGTGTCCGTCCACCAGATCATAATTCTAAAGAGATCAGGTTCAGTCTTTGTGGGAGGACTGAATGGTTGTCAGGAGGGCATGTGAAGTGCAAATATATTGGAAAGTCAATTAACTAAGTTCTTGTGCTTCTTTGAGAATATTGCTCCTTGCAGGTGATATTCACCCAAACCCAGGCCCTCATCCTCTTCCCATTAGTAACAACATGAACAAGGGTGGTGAAAGTAACACAGAAATAAATCTGACTTTGATTCCTAATAAGTGTCAGTATGTGTATACTAGGGACAATCTTTTAGAGTTGAATTGTGCTTATCGACTCCCCAATGATGTCTGGGCAAACATTTGTTCCCTTGGTTTGGAGCGTTCTTGTAACTATACAAGGCGTGGAAGAAAAGGTGGGACCAAGGCAAAAAAGAAAAGAGAAGCTCCAACCTTAGGGGTTGTTGAATGTAAGTTATGCTTAGTTAAGACTAGATCAGTGTGTAAAAAGACAAATATTGTTATTGATCACCTATTTGAACATGATATCAACATTATGTGTTTAACAGAGACGTGGTTATCAGACACAGAAAAACATAAAAAGACAATCGGTGAATTTACACCACCTGGATTTAATAAAATTCATGTACCTTGCTCCATTCGTAGCGGTGGAGGAGTTGCCATTATACACCATTCTTCAATCAAGAGTACATATATGCAAATGGAACACACTGCATCCAGTTTTGAGTGTATGAGTGTTTCTATGAAGTTTGATGGAACGAAATTTCCTATTATGCTTGTTGTTATTCATAGACCACCGTATAGTCAAAAGAATAAAGTGGGTTTTTATGACTTTTTTGATGAATTTTCTGATTTTCTAACGTCCTTATTGTCAACTTCAAGTAAGTTGATTGTTGGTGATTTTAATATTCACTGGGATAATCCTGCTAATCAAGAGAACAAAAAGTTTTCTGACTTGAGTCTTTTAACTTAAAACAGCACGTAAATGAATCTACTCATGAAACTGGTCACATTATAGATTTTGTGATTACGCGTACCGATGACGAGCTTATCAGAGCTCTGGAGGTGTCATCTTTTCTCACTGATCATGCTGCAATACACTGTAATTTTAAATTAACTAATCCTATGAGAAATAGAAATGTTATTTCATACAGAAAGCTCAAAGCCATTGATCATGATAACTTAGCTGTTGATATTCTTGCTTCAAATCTTCTCTTACATCCTCCTGATGTATAATTCTTGTCAATCAAGTTTCATTTATTTCTCAAGAGATCAAGAAATATAACAAACATCATATAATCACCAATTCAATGAGGAAAAAAACCACAAAAAACATAACAAACACCTAACTAAACCTTAACCGAATGAGAATGGGGGGGGGGGAGAACCAAAAATAAATCTAAGACTTAGACAATAAAAATGTTTTGTATTTCCTTTTAAAAACAGATACCGAAGGGCTTGATTGAATGTCAGAAGGGATTGAGTTCCAAATAACTGGTCCTTGATAAAATATACTGTTTTTGAAGATGGAAGTACTGCACTGTGGAATATGGATATTTTGGGCATTTCTTGTTGAATAAGTATGGACAGATGTGTTAAATAAACAATAATTCTTAAGGGAATTGGCAAGAGATCCTTTTTATAGAAAAACATGAAAAGTGCAATATTCATTCTATTCAAATCCATTATATTCAAAATTTTAAAAGATGTAAACAATGGTCGAGAATGGGAGAGATAAGAAGACTGAGTTATAATTCTCATGGCTTTTTTTCTGCAAAAGAAATATTCTGTTAATAAGTGTTTGGAAGGCATTACCCCAGGTTATATTGCAATAATTCAAGTATGGTAAAATCAAGGTATTATACAATAAAAGAAAAATATTCTTCGGCAGTGTGTGGAGTTTATACATAACACCAACGATTTTGGCAACTTTGTTGCAGATGACACCAGCATGTTCGTTCCAAGTTAACTTATCAACATTAACACCTAGAAAGGTAGTAAATGTTACTTCATTAACAGGCATCTCATTTAAACAAACCTCAAATTTGAATTGTGATCTATTTTTATTTGTAAAAACAAAAAAATTGATTTCTTAACATTTAAGGTTAATTTATTAACAGTAAGCCAGTTTGATACATATTTCAGTTCCTTATTGAAAATATTTTGTAAAGTTTGTACATTTTTATGGGACATGAACAAGCTGGTGTCATCTGCATATAAAATAGAGTCCACAATTTTGGAGACATTACTTAAATCGTTAATGTAAATTATAAACAGAAGTGGGCCGAGGATCGACTCTTGAGGCACTCCTCATCTTATACCTTGCATCGAGAAAGAAAAATTATCAATCAAAACAAACTGTTTACGATTATGAAAATAATTGTCATATAAACTGAGTGCAACCCCCTTAATTCCATAATAACTTAATTTACGTAATAATAAATCATGATCAAATGAGTCAAAAGCTTTTAATACTCAAATCAATAAAATGACCAATCATTGTTTCCTGTTTATCTAATGCACTTGTGACTTTATATACAAATTCTGCTAAGGCCGAAGATGTGGAGTGTCCCTTTCTAAAACCAAACTGATTATTGTTAAGAATATTGCACTGAGAAATGAAACTATGTAAACGAGATTAAATACATCTTTCTAATAATTTTTGAAAAAATGGATAGAACGGAAATTGGACGATAATTTGAAATAATGTCAGGAGAACCAGATTTAAAAAAAGGACCACTCTTGCAATCTTAAGCTGGTCTGGGAAAATCCCAGTAACAAAAGAAGAATTTAATATATCACATAGTAATTCAACAATTACATGTATTGACTTCTTTACAACCTTGACATCAATACCATCAAATCCAGCACTGACATTATTTTTAAAACCAGTTACAATATCCAATATTTCTTTAAGAGTTATTGGGGACAAAAATATTTTTTATTAATTTTTTATTAATATACTTTAATAAATCAGATTGAGTATTTATATTAGTTGTAAATTCAGAATGTAACTTCGGACCAATGTTAAAGTATTTGTTTATTGTATTACATATCACTTTATTATCTGTTATGACCTGATCCTGGTAAATAATTTTATCAAGACCAGTTTTCTTTTGAGAACGACCAAGTGTTTTATTAATCACTTTCCATGTTTGTTTCATATCACCCGAGGCATTTTGGAACGGTAATCGCTAATATTCTTTTTTTTTGTTTTTTAAATTAAATTTGTGAGTTTATTTCTTGATTTCTTATAAGCACATTTCCTATATTCAGATGGATTCTTAATAAATTGTTTATACATCTTACATTTTCTCTTAGTTAACTTTTGTATTTCTTTTGTCATCCATGGCTTATAGCTCCTATTCTTATTGGTTACGGAACAAGAGGAATATGGAAAGCATACATTGTACGCATATAAAAATTTGTCTAAAAACTTATAAGACTTATTAGGATCTTCATGATCAACATTCCAAACAACTTTATTTATTCAAGAATAAATTTAGCAATGTTTTGATCTGAGATGTTATGCCGCTTCCCAAATATATTGTTATATTTATTACAGTTAAGAATGGTGTTACTTAAAAAAAAGGAAAGTGATCACTTATGTCTGGAAACAATGCACCTGACAAAAGGACACTTTCGTCATTGGTGAAGATGTTACAGAGTCGCAGAGTGATCAGTGACTCTTGTTGGATAACAAATTAAAGTGTTCAGGGAATAAGATATCAAAGTGTCTAAAAAATATTAACCTCATAATTCCTATTCACTTTTAACAAGTCGATATCATAATCCCCTAGTAAAAACAGTTTTTTACAAGATATATTCATTTTATCCAGTATTGCACATAATGAATTAACAAACCAACGGGCTGACCAGGTGGTCTGTAAATAGATGCGACATATATAGAATTATTACAAAGTTTCAATTCCAAGAACATACCTTCTACGTGGCATTCATTGATATCAAACTCTGTTACAACTTACATGGGTGTATTCAACATTATTACGAATGTAAAAACCAACTCCTCCACCTCTTTTATTCTTACGTTCAAACCAACAGATTTATAGTCATCAATATTAAATATTGCACTTGGTGTGGATTCTGAAATCCAAGTCTCTGTTAGGCCTATAATTGTAGGTTTGATATCTGAACAGCTTAAGAATGAAATCAAATTCTCATGGTTCTTAGAAAGACTTTGACAGTTTATATGTATATATGAAAATGTTTATCATTTATACAATCATTATTTGACACACAATCATTCAATTTGGTGTTAAATTTAGAAATAGAAAAAACATTGTTAGATAAGTTAAAAGTAGCATCTTCGGTATAAACATCAGGTGATAAAAAACTATTTAATCTTGTAATATCATTTAGATATTGGCTCTCAAGATTATACATACACAAATTACACTTATTCAATAGAAAGAAAAATATAAAAAAGTGATGTAAGATTTTTTTTAATGCTTAAGACTTGTTTGACAGAATATAAAAAAGCTTGCCAGGTGCAATTAAGTAACACCACCAGTCACACATCCCCGACACTGCCTACCTGCCTCAAACCAGAGAACAATAGATACATGTATGGTAATTCACTGATTCCTGGCTGAGCCAGGCAAACAGACATTAAAGATGTGTGACTGGTACTGTACGTGTACAAGTGGAGAGCAGAGCAGAGAGCAATAGAAACTCTGCACATGCACACAATGTACATCGAGTAGTACAACCTCAGTACATAGGATGTCATAGGTATAGAAGTTAAAAGATGTCCAAACAAAACAGAATGACTTTCCTGTAAGGAACAAAGCAAAGTCGATCACAGTCTCGCTAAATCTTCATCGCATGTGATGAGCTTCTTCACGATGTTGCCAGATGATGTAGGAACACCAGCAAAAATTCTTCCATCTAATGTCCAATAGCGCGAGACCTTCTTGTGCTTTCGAACCTTGTGGTATAGTGACTCGTTCGATCTAGTTAAGTCTTCATTAACGAAAATTCCTGTTCCTTTCAGATTCTTCCGAGCTGCGATGAGTTTTGAGCGAATGCGATATGTGGCGAGCTTCTTGGACGGGGGAGATTCTGTGTGTTACGCGCAGCTTATCTGTCATTAGGGTCATTCCTAGCGCAGTTGGAGAAGAAACTCTATGGCAACGATCAATTTCGTCTGTCTTTAAGTTAACTCCTAGCTTCTTCTGAGCAAGATCGATGATAAGGGCGTCTGTGTCTTCATTAGGCGTTTCCTGGATTCCATAAACATGAATACTATTTCTCCTTGTGTAGTGTTCAAGAGTGTTTAGCTTACGATCGGTCAAAGAAACATTGTTAGAAGCAGAAGCAATGGTTTTCTTCATATTTTTAATCTCATTGGATTTGGATTCAACCTTAGCCTCTAGATCCATAATCTTTCCTTCTTGTTCTTCAACTGTTTTCACCAATGCTTCTGGCACTATTTGTTCTTTGATGGCTTCTTTCACTGTTGTTTTTAGGTAACTTTTGAATTCCTCATTTTTCAGAAGTTCTACAATAACATCTTGTGCAAGCTCGGATGGTGTAGCTTTCTTTTCTCTAGGCATGATAAGCTCTAAAACTCAAGGTGACAATTCGTAATTCAGATTCAGAACCCCTGTAGAAGCTAAGCCGTAAGACTGGTAGATCTACAGTACATGTACTAATAATACAGATTTAGCTGATTTTTGTCTCACCTGCGAAGCAAAGTGAGACTATAGGCGCCACTTTTCCGGTGGCGGCGGCGTCAACATCAAATCTTAACCTGAGGTTAAGTTTTTGAAATGACGTCATAACTTAGAAAGTATATAGACCTAGTTAATAAAACTTGGCCATGAGGTTAATCAAGTATTACTGAACATCCTATTAGAGTTTCATGTCACATGACCAAGGTCAAAGGTCATTTAGGGTCAATGAACTTAGACCATGTTGGAGGAATCAACATCGAAATCTTAACCTGAGGTTAAGTTTTTGAAATGTCATTGTAACTTAGAAAATATATGGACCTAGTTCATGAAACTTGGACATAAGGTTAATCAAGTATCACCAAACATCCTGCATGAGTTTCACGTCACATGACCAAGGTCAAAGGTCATTTAGGGTCAATGAACTTTGGCCGAATTGGGGATATCTGTTGAATTTCCATCATAACTTTGAAAGTTTATGGATCTGATTCATGAAACTTGAACATACATGTAATAGTAATCAAGCATCACTGAAAATTTTGTGCAAGTTTCAGGTCTCATGATTAAGGTCAAAGGTCATTTAGGGTCAATGAACTTTGGCCGAATCGGGGGTATCTGTTGAATTACCATCATAACTTTGAAAGTTTATTGGTCTAGTTCATTAAACTTGGACATTAGAGTAATCAAGTATCACTGAACATCCTGTGCGCGTTTCAGGTCACATGACCAAGGTCAAAGGTCAATGAACTTTGGCCGAATTGGGTGTATCTGTTGAATTACCATCATAACTTTGAAAGTTCATGGATCTGATTCATGAAACTTGTACATAAGAGTAATCAAGTATCACTGAACATCCTGTTCGAGTTTCAGGTCACATGATCAAGGTCAAAGGTCATGTAAGGTCAATGAACTTTGGCCATGTTGGGGTTTTTTGTTGAATAACCATCATATCTCTGTAAGTTTATTGGTCTAGTTCATAAAAAAGGGAAATAAGAGTAACCATAGAGCTATTAACAGAAGGAGATCTGACTCTCTCAAACGCTTTGCCCCATGCGCGGCACCGCTAATCCCCTCACAGCAGGGTCCCTCACGGCGCATTACAGAGGCCGCTCGTAAATCAGATAAGGAAAGTTGATCGACGCGATTAACAGCTCGGGTTTGCGCTTGCGCAGTAGTGTTTTCACCCATAATGCATTTCACATCGGCTTCACGAATTTTATGCAAACATGGTGGCTCACGATTTCGAACGTCGTGATTTCGAAGACGAAAATCTGGTTTTGGAACCAGCTGAATGCAGGCCTGACCAGATTTCACAAAAAGAAATACGGGACAATCGACAAAGTACGCTGCATGAGCGGATCGACCGAGCCAGGTCTTAAAAAAAAGATCAACAAAGGAGGCTACACGGTGTTCGACTTGGGGAAAAAATTTACAGAATTGGAAGGTGGGGGGGGTGAACGAAAGAATGAAGGAGGGAATGGAAAGGCGAAAGGAAAGAGTTGAATTGAGAACGGATAGAAAGAAAAAAATGAAGGGGAAAATGAAGGAAAAAATAAAGAAAAAAAAGGAATTTTAGAATAAAATGATGAAAGATAGAATAAAAGAAAAAAACGTTTCCGTAATCATTTGAAATGAATTAAGAAAAAGAAAAGTAGGAAGGGAAGATGTGTGAAAGAAAACATAAGGGAGAGAAAGAAAAGAAGCAAGAAAAAAGGATGAGGAAAGAAAAGAGGGAATAAAAGAATAAATGCTTCCTTTATTCTTTGAAAGAAAGAAGAAAAACAGGAAGGGAGGGAGGGAAATAAAGAAAAAGGGACACAAATTAGAAGGAAAAAATATAATAAAGAATGACAGAAAGGATGAAAGAGAGGGAGGAAAAAATGAAGGAGAGAATTTTAAAAAGAAAATAATGGAAGGATCAAGAAAGAATGAAAAGAAAAGGGAGAAGGAAGCAAAGAAAAGTGGAAAGAAAAAAGAAATGAAAGAAAGGATGAAAGAGAGGGAGGAAAAAATGAAGGAGAGAATTTAAAAAGAAAATAATGGAAGGATCAAGAAAGAATGAAAAGAAAAAGGAGAAGGAAGCAAAGAAAAGTGGAAAGAAAAAAGAAATGAAAGAAAGGATGAAAGAGAGGGAGGAAAAAATGAAGGAGAGAATTTAAAAAGAAAATAATGGAAGGATCGAGAAAGAATGAAAAGAAAGGGAGAAGGAAGCAAAGAAAAGTGGAAAGAAAAAATGAAGGAAAAAAGGAAATTTAAAATAGGACGGAGGGTAAGACAAACAAGGAAGGAAAGAAAAATGAACAGAGAGAGAAGATCAGGAAAGAAAGATAGGATGGAATAAAAAAGGGGCAAAGAGGAAGGATAGAATGATGCCAGAAAGAGGATATGAAAGAAAAAAGCACAATCTTAAACAAAAAATCTCATAATCTAACAAAAATCATAATGATATTCGGTGTTTCTAGATATATCTAGAACAGAAATAGAATGTTTTAGAAATGAGGGGGGGGGGGGGGGGGGTCAGGTGTCCGGACACTTTATATTTTGGAAGCCTTTTTTTTCTTTAGATTAAACTAAAAATATGAATTCAATAGTTGTAATCATCTTATTTTGTTCTCTATAATATTTTTAAATCATGATTATTTTTTGTCCTAAAAATTGTAAAACTTTGCTTGTAATTTTTTCCAAATGACTTTGGAACTTAAAATGAATCGTCCTGACATAGAACTGGGTATACTTCTTTGTGGTCCCAAACATGTTGTTTTTAAGTTCTTTATTATGTAGAATTACAATTTTTATACTTTGTTCTCCTTTTTACTGGTTTGTAAATTGAATCTCTTCGTTCCGCGGCCCCTGCTATTTTCCAAAAACGATACAGAGCCTTTTACAGAGACAAGAGCTGACCGTCATTCATTACCCTCAC
The DNA here is from genome assembly GCF_018143015.1 of Lytechinus variegatus. Classification (NCBI taxonomy): domain Eukaryota; kingdom Metazoa; phylum Echinodermata; class Echinoidea; order Temnopleuroida; family Toxopneustidae; genus Lytechinus; species Lytechinus variegatus. The sequence continues at coordinate 42,831,381 of NC_054741.1, read as the reverse complement.
TTTCAACTTACACAAATAGGAGTGCGTGGGGCACCGGAGAGTACTCCACGATGCGACAATCGCCAGAGAAATGCCCCGCAGATTCGTCGTTATATTATCAATTCCATTGTAATCTCACTAATGATCTTTGCATCAAAATTAAGCTCAAAGTATGCTTTTTCTCTGTATTATAATTTCTAAAACAGGTACGGGTAGGAAAAGATTTAACTACGGAAGAAAGACAGACATACTTAAAATGACCAATCTCCAACTTCCTCCGTTTGTAATTTTGTTGAGTCAATTCAGATTGCTACGTATTTGGTATGTATGCAAAGGGGATCATCTCAGAAGTTCAACCATACATAAAAGACGTACATCAGGAATCCGTACAAAGAGATATGGATGTTAGAAGAACAGCAAGTCGTGTTTCAATTTTGAAAAAAAAACTGAGCTGGGGGAAGTTATGTGGGAGAACGTTGTTTACGGCGGTGCCTCGCAGGGTCCTTCAAAAAATCTCTGACCTCAGATTTTACGAGGGGGCTTATCGCGTTATGTAAGCGTGCCCTAACTTTCGCCTGGCGGCTCGCCGATTGATGTTAGATATCGTTCCTTCGCCCGAAGGAAGCAATAACAAAGGATTAACAGAGGAATTGGAAGATGGTTCTCCTTCTCTGTTAGCTCCATGGAGTAACCATGTATCACTAGGTGGTTTCAGACCGCCTCGAAGTTCGCCAGTTCCAGGTATTCTCTGATCGGGAAATTTACCCCGATCAGAAAATACCAGGTATTTTGGTAATGTGAAAGCAAACTACGCGTAATTTCCCCGAAAGAAAATACCCGCTAAATAGTAGGTACTTGGCGAAATTACGAGAACTTTCGTGGGGATTTTTCCAAGGTCGCAGGTATTTAGGCGATGTGAAAGCAAATTACGGGAACTTTTATCCCAGCGTGTCGTTGGGCGTGGCGGCGTGGGTGGCTGCTGGGCTAGTGATTTTGAATCTCGCGCCTTGCCTGCTTATCAGACCATACTGTGCATGCTCATAACTTCGGGAACTTATCCCGAAGGATGTGTTTCGGGGCGGTGTGAATGCAGGAATAATTAACGGGCATTTTTAGCCTTAAAAAGTTCTCGTAATTTAACAGGGATTCTTGTGATCGAGGCGGTTAAGGTTTTTTAAATTGTCATCATAACTCTGTAAGTTTATTGGTCTAGTTCATAAAAAGTGGACATAGAGTAACCATGTATCACTGAACATCTTGTGCGAGTTAGAGTAGTATTCAAAGTGAGCACTGCTGCTATATTGAACCGCGTGATGCAGGTGAGACGGCCAGAGGCATTCCACTTGTTAGCTCATATCACACAAAAAACCGAGCTGGAGAGCCCCAGTACAGCAATAAAAGTTCCACACCAGAATAGTGATTGTAAAAAAATAACACTTACGGTCACAGTTCAACAACAATGTGTGATAGTCTATGTAGATCTAATCTAGATTAAACTAAACATCGAGTTCCAGCAAAATTATGTGTACGTGGGACTGTACACAATCATCCAACTTCCTGTGGCCCCTACAGAAATTTCCAAGCTTGCGGGAAGCGTGCGACTAGCTTGCGCAAGCTTGCGGCATGCTAGTAACTAGCATGCGGCTAGCTTAATAAGCGTGTGATATGCGTGCAGAGTAATAGTTAAGCGATCTTTTAGCGAGCAGGGACTGTTCGCTAGCATGCACTCGCTTATTAAGCGAGCGCCCTGCTAGTCGCATGCTAGTTACTAGCAAGCGGCACGCTTAAATTTCTGTAGGGGGGTACCGAGAACTGCAAATAAAATCATGTAGACCTGGCAAGATGTGGCTCAAAAATTTGCTTCTACATTCCAGACGGGTTCATCAAATAGTCTATGATGACGAATCACGAAATAAAACTTTAAAAAAGTCTTTAAAAAGTCCGAAATGAAAGTCTTACTGACTCTCTGATCCTACTCCTATCAATCAATCAATCAATATGATGCTAGTCTTCAGTCCATCTGGGACAAACATGCTCCATTAACAAAAAGTAAAGTAACAATCCGACCAAGGAATCCCCTACAGAAATTTCCAAGCTTGCGGGAAGCGTGCGACTAGCTTGCGCAAGCTTGCGGCATGCTAGTAACTAGCATGCGGTTAGCTTAATAAGCGTGTGATATGCGTGCAGAGTAATAGTTAAGCGATCTTTTAGCGAGCAGGGACTGTTCGCTAGCATGCACTCGCTTATTAAGCGAGTGCCCTGCTAGTCGCATGCTAGTTACTAGCAAGCGGCACGCTTAAATTTCGGTAGGGGATGTCTGGTATACATCTGACATAGTGGAAGCAAAACGCTTACGTAAACGACTTGAGCGTCGTTGGCGAGCTGAGAGAACAGACATAAATAGAGAAAAATTTACTAAACAGCGCCTCTTAGTTTGGAATATGATAAAAGATGCCAAAGCAAAGTACTTGAAGGAACAGCTGTCCAATTGTAAAGATAGCGGACAGTTTTACAGAGTTATTGATAGTGCTCTTCATCAAAAGAACAAACCAAAATTGCCGGAACATATATCTCAATTAGACCTAGCAGAACGTTTCAGTAATTTCTTTGTATAAAAAATATCCACTATCCGGGATAATTTAGACTCAATGCAGGGTACCTTATCTCTTAGTGTTGAAGAATGTGACTCCTCACATACAGCTACTCCTATAATGAAAACATTTGAAATGACAACTGATAGAGAAGTTAAGAATATTGTGACCTCTTATCCTGCTAAATCGTGCTCATTAGATCCAGTTCCAACTTGGGTTCTTAAGAAACATATGAACCTGTTGCTTCCAATAATCACAAAAATTGTCAACATTTCTCTTGAAACTGGTAATTTTCCTCATGATTTCAAGCAAGCACTTGTCACTCCTCTCTTGAAAAATCCATTGTTAGACTCAGAGAAATTAAAAAACTATAGACCTGTCTCGAATTTAAACTTTGTGTCAAAGATATTAGAAAAGGTTGTGGCTGTGCGTCTCACCGACTATTTCTTGGATAATTGTTTGAACCTTTTCAATCTGCATATAGGAAATGTCATGGGGTAGAAACTGCTTTGGTTCGTGTATCAAATGATATTCTTCGTGTTGTTGATGACAAGAAGGCTGTTTTCCTCCTGCTTGATCTTTCGTCAGCATTTGATACTGTTGACGATGATTTGTTATTGGATCGTTTGAAATATTGTGGCATAGGAGGAGTTAGATCACAGGTTGTCAAGATCGGTGAAAATATGTTGTCTCCTGTTAAACTTCCTTTCGGAGTGCCCCAAGGTTCAGTCCTCGGGCCGTTGTTTTTTGCCATCTATTCCAGTCCTTTGGCAAAAATTGCGCATAAACATGGCACAAACATTCATATGTATGCAGATGATACACAGTTGTATGTCTTGTTTGATCCAACTGACCCTGCTAGTGAGTTGTCTGCCAGGCTTCGTTTACAAAATACAATAGATGATATGCGGTCATGGATGCTAAACAATAAGTTGAAATTAAATGAAAGTAAAACAGAGTTGTTGATTATTAGTTCTAAATCACAAAGTCATTTGATTAAGAACAGGACTATACAGGTTGGGGACTCCTTGATTAAAACCTTGTCATCAGTTCGAAATCTTGGAGTCGTATTTGACGAACATATGTCTATGGATGCACACAGCGTTCTCGCCAGAAAAAAATTCACGCATGTTGGGGACTTGTGCTGCCACTCCTGGGGGGTGGGTGCGGGAGGGGGGGTTCACCCCTCCCTCGCGGAGTGCGGAAGCGACGGCCTTTTCATCAAATAGAGACGCTAAGGAAGCCCCATTGTGGCGTATTTTTAAGCCCACACAAATGCACATAAATGCACAGATACTTGCCGTTCAGTCCAAAGAAAGAGAAGTGCAGCTTTCCAGCTTATGAATTGTTAATATTTTCGAGAAAAAAAAAAAGAGTCGGGCCCTGGTCGGACCAGACATGAGAAGTCAAAGGGCTTTGTCGTGTTTCTAGATTTAGGCTGGATCGGCAAGACATGTCCGCCGCTCCGTCTATATAGCGTGCGCGTATCGTGCATGCACCTCCTTGATTACCACTAATCTTGCAATTATTTTGCGCGTGTTGTGCATGCAATGCAAGTTCTGTGCGTGCTGGCGCGAAAGTTCATTTTATATTCTCTACCGGCGCGGCACCCCTGTCAATCACGTGCACAGTATGCTTGACTTCAGATAGCTCGCTCTCGTTTGGACCTAATATCTAAAGCCGGCCATTCATCAGCTTTATTTTTTATGATCGTTATTCGTTATAGTAGTTTGGTTTTCACAGTAATTGTATCTCCTTTTGCACTCACTAAACTCATGCAATCGTCTATACACTTGCGCGGCTTTGCGCCCTTATCTTCTGATTCTGAAAAGCAAAAAAAAGGAGAACGGACAACAACTGAAGTAGGCCTGAATACTCGAATAACCTAAAACCGTGATTTCCTGACAATAGGCGATTTAATGTTTACATTGAATTGCAAAGGCAACGTTGAGGATTACACAGTATTAACCCATTCATGACAGAGGTCCACATTTTGTGGTTTGGTCTAATATCTTTTGATGCAAAGCCCTAAAAATCATACCAAATACATGATCAGAAAGAGCAAAGAATTCTACCCAAACTGGGCCCATTTTGGTTGCATTAATATTCGTTGTTTGATGCTGAAATTTTTTAAAAGGAAAATAAGCATTGAAATCCTTAAATTGGCAATGTGATAGAAAGTTTAAAATCACCGTTTTCCCCTGCAAATTGGCAACTTTTTGACTTCTCATAATTTCCGTCAATTTATATTTCATTTCATTTATTTCATTTTCAACAAAATATAAATCAAATAAATACAATCATAACAAGTCAACATCATAAAAATATATATCAATGTCATAAAATCAACTTGAGAAAGACATGCTATAAAACAGTTACATATAAAATAATTATGTGTAAAGAAATTGTGATCTATAATTTGTGAAAATGGAGGATCCCACTAAAAAGCTAGGCTTGTATGTTGTGGGCTCCTCAAAATCTGACAAACGAGAAATTAATTTTATATATTCAAATCAAATCAATAACCATGAGAGCCAACAGGAGACATCATTAAAAGAAAATATCAAATAATCAAATGTGAAAATTACGCAAAAAACTCAGGAATGAGAAAATATAGAAAGAAAGCGAATGAATGAAAGAGAGAGGGAGAGAAGAATGGGGGGGGATGAGGAAGGAATGTGAGAACTGCATATGAACTAGGCCTAAAGAGAGAAAAGTGTAGACAAGAAGCAAAGTAGCGCATGACTGAAAAGGAACTGTGAATAAAGATAAAAATCTGTGATGATGTATTTTTCAGACTTGATTATAAGATTTCAGTAAGAAAGATTTTAACTTTCTTTTGAAAGTGAACAGAGAGGGGGAATTTCTTAAATCATTGTGAAGGGAATTCCAAAATTTTGGGCCTTCATAAATGAAAGTATTTTTGGCTTTGAACGTCCTAAAGAGCGGTAAATGGAATTCATCTGATTGCCTAGTTGGGTATTTATGAATGCTCTCATTTTTATGAAACATGTCATGAAAAACAATGGGTAAATTATTGCTATTATATTGATACATAAATTGACCTAATTGAAATGAATATAAATCCTTAATTTTCAAAATCTTGTTTTCGAGAAATAAAGAATTAGTATGAGAGCGTATTGGAGCATTGCAAATAATCCGGATAACCTTCTTTTGCAGTATAAAAATCTTTTCTATCAATGTTTGATGGGTATTCCCCCAAATCAAGAGACCGTAATTCAGGTATGGCAAAATCAATGACGAATAAAGCATAAATAATGAGGATTGCGGTAAAAGAAATTTCATTCTGTTGATAACACCAATATTTCTTGATATAATTTTACATACATTGTTAATATGCACTTTCCATGTAAGATGGCTATCAACTGTGACCCCCAAAAATTTAGTATGAGAAACCTGTTTTAATGGTGTGTTGTTTAGAATAATATCCGAAGGTAATGAATCTAAAGAGTTGCTAAATAGCATGTAATTTGTCTTTTGTAAATTAAGTGAAAGTTTGTTCGCATGTATCCATTGCGATATACTTAATAACTCAGTATTAACTGTATCAACTAAAATATTTGGATCTTTATGTGAAAAGAAAATATTGGTGTCATCAGCAAATAATATAAAAGATAGAGAGTTTGATGATCTATAGAAGTCGTTTATGTACAAAACAAAAAGAAGAGGGCCAAGTAAACTTCCTTGAGGTACACCGCAACTGGTGTTTCGTAGTTCAGATTCATATTCGTTTAAAAATACATATTGCTTCCTATTCAGTAAATAACTCCTGAACCACTCCAAGGCCTTCCCACGCACACCATAGTGCGACAGTTTATAAAGTAAAATGTCATGGTTAATGGTGTCGAAGGCCTTGGAGAAGTCCAGGAATATACCTATAGTGTGGGACGATAAATCCATTGAGTGAGAGACTTTCTCAACAAAAGACAATAAAGCGTGTACGGTACTGTGCTTTTCACGGAAGCCAAACTGAAAGTGAGAAAATATATCAAACTTTATAAAAAACGAAATTACACGAGTATATACAATCTTTTCCAATAACTTAGAAAACGAAGATAATAAAGAGATAGGTCTATAGTTTCCAACATCAAGCTTATCACCTTTTTTAAAAAGTGGAATGACCTTCGCAGTTCTCATTGCATTGGGAAATTGACCACACGATAGTGAAAGATTAAAAATATGGACCAAAGGATCGACGATAAACGGTATTATGGATTTAAATATAACATTGTTGATTTCATCATATCCTGAACTGGTTTTATTTTTCAAATCCGAAACAATCTTTATTATTTCTTGTTTATTTGTTGGTAAAAAGAAAACGGAATTGGGATTTTGATTACCAAGAAAGTCTTTAAAATTTTTACTTGTTGGTGGAATAGTTTTAGCAAGATTATTTCCAATTGAAGAAAAATAATCATTAAAAATGTTTGCAATTTCTTTGGGGTCTTCTGTTATCTTATTTTCATGGTTTATTTTAGTAATATCACAATTATTATTTACTTGATTCATTGCCTGCTTAATTACTTTCCAGGTATTTTGCGTATCATTTTTGAAACTTTTTAAACGAGTAACAAAATAATTTCTCTTTTCTAAACGAATAAGTCTAGTTAATGTGTTTTTGTAGTTTGTATATTTTTGTTTAGACTGTTCAGTACCCTTTATTTTGAATTTGTAATAGAGATTATTTTTTCTATTTATTGACCTGAGTAGAGACTTCGAAATCCAGGGAAGTTTAGGTGTTTTTTTATAATTTGACTTGATTTTTTGCTTAGGTAAGTTTAGATCTAGTTGAGAGGTAATTATATCTGAAAACAAATTAAATGAACTATCAACATCATTGTTAGAATAGACATTGGACCAATCAATATTCTCAAGACTAATCCCGAGACGAGCTAAATTTTCTACAGTGACTTTACGCTTACTTCGACTGTTGCCATTGTTTAGTGTTTGAACAATTGGATAGTCAGCTAGAATGGGAAAATGGTCGGAAATATCCGAGAGGACGATGTAGGAATCGGTATGTGAGGTGACATTAGAAAAAATGTTATCGATTAACGTGGCAGACGCGTTTGCAACACGAGTTGGCTTCGATATACGTGGCAAGAATGAGGCAGATAGCATTAATTCTAGAAAATCCTGTGCAACAGTATTGTAATTATGTTTCATCAAGTCGATATTGAAATCCCCCATTACAAAAACGTCTTTGTTGTTAAGATGAGTGTTATGTAACAAGTCACTTAAATGTAGGAGGAATTCTTGAGCATTTGAATTTGGACATCTGTAAATAACACCGACAATTATATTACGGTTACCAGGGATAGCAATTTCAACAAAAAGAGATTCAAATAAATGGTTGCATAACGAAATCTCGTCCAGCACAGTGAAATCCAAAGTCTTAAAAAGATATAAGGCAACACCGCCACCCACCCTGTTTTGTCTATTTTTATGAATGAATTCGTAATTACCAATATGAAATGGGAGGCATGAATCACTACTGAGCCAAGTTTCTGTTAAGCCAATTATTGATATAGGATTTTGCGACTGGTTATCTATGAGCGAAAGTAGATCGTCAAAATGTTTATTTAAACTTCTAACGTTTGCATGGAAAAGAGAGATGCTATTATTTTTTAAATTTTTGAGAATATCTGAAAACTTATTGACAGAAACATAATTGGAAAAGGTGCGATGAGCAGGATCATCGAAATCAAAATCAAACTCAAGTTCATCAAATGAGGAATTGAGGTTATCCATGACAAGATTGTCATACGAATTAACTGAAATATCCCTATTTACGGTATGAATATGGCTATGTAATCCAAAAAAATCATCATCACTTACGTTATGAAAAGGTAACTGCTTATATGGGCTTTCTACCATGTATTGGATTTCTACCATGTATTGGATAACAGTAACAGATCACAGTAGATCGACCGTGTAGGATGAAATATGAAAATAATTTTGGCACTACCAAAGAGGGGAGGAAATGAGGAAAGAGGAGTAGAGAATCCATATGCAGCTTGGAAAATGAGAAAGTGAAAAACATCGACAAGTAACAAGAATATGAAAAAACATAGGGAGTAAACACAATAAAGATATGAAAAAGTGAAGATATAAAATGAGGCTCTGTTGGCATTGTGATTTTGTGAAAGCAATCGTAAGATTTAGATTTCATAATTCATTACATTATCAGCATCAGAAATAAAATCGTTTGAGGTCGAGGAAATCTCTGGATAAAGAAATTAATGCCATCCTAATATATCGATCAACAAAAAGACAAAACCCTTTTTGCGATGAAAAGCATATGTATTACGTAAATAACCTTAATGATACTGCTCCTAATAAACATTGGAAAATTGAATGTAAAGAAAGAAAGATTACGCACTGGCGTTTACATTCCTTGTATAAAAAAAGCTATATACAGAAGCTGGGATTAATTGACAACAGTGAAATTGACAACAGTGAAATTGACGGAGATGATCATGACATCAATTAAGAGTTCAAGCAACTGGAAAATGCATTCATTCTTGTACAAGCTGGAAAAATGAAAACAACTAAATAAATAAGTGAGCAGGTCAGAGCCCAGTCAACGAACACTATTCAATAACAAAAGTATGCAAGAATTTAAGGATTGGAATAGTGAATACATGACGTACAACAGGTATTCAAATTTCTATTAAAAAAAAAGAATCTGGTCTTGGTAGACCTGGCGAGGACAGACACAGCTCATTCCAGGTGCACGTCAATGTACTGTACTTAAACAAAGCGGGCCCCCGGAAAACGCCGCATCAACCGGGCCATATCCAGCATTACACTCAAATTTTTCATTTAAAGTGAAATTGGTTACCGGTATGTCGAAAACATGAACACATGCTTTCAACCATCAAGATCTGGTGCTATTGTGACAACAAATGAGTTATTTTATATTTTCTTGTTATTTTTTTCTTCAAATCACTGGGCCGGTCAAACCATGAACGCACAAAACGTCATGCGAACCAAATTATGCATGTGAAGTAAATGGAATTTCTTTTCAACCAACAATTGGGCAGTTTCATACCCCAACCAGCCCAGTGATTCTTAATCTCTTTCTCCGAGAGCAAAATGTATATATGACAAACAATGGAGACAGAGACCCACAGTTCATGCCCTGGGACTTTAAGTTTTAAGTTATGTTTGAACAGGCAACCATGATATTCGCTGCTTATGCTTATGTGAAATATGTTGGGCGTTATACAAGAAAATTATTGAGAGTATGAAAAAATAAATTTGTGTACGTACAATACAAGGCATGAACTGTCGGCTTATATTAAATTCAATGTCGTCATGTTTTCAGGTAATATACCTGAATAACATTAATGCAAACATTAATGCAAACATGAATAACCAAGACCATTTTACAGAGTAGCTGGCTTGGTAAAGGAAAGGAAAATCCTATATTCCATCAATAAATCTTGCTTTGAAAAGGAGATAGTGACCAGACAATATATGGTAGGGTTTCAAATTTGATCATTAAAATTGTGTAAATATGTCAAACAGTGATGATATGAGCACAAATCATCAAAAAAGACAAGTGCTATATAGGATTCCACAGGTTACCTCATAGCCAGATCGGTATATGAAAGAAAAGTATACCTGTAAACCTAAGAAATATGACAATTGTTTATTAGTTTTTTTTTTCTTAAATAAAATTACTGAAGTGTAAAGTTCTGTCTTCAACATAATATTTTAAATTATTTCCAAAGATGTAAGTAAACAGCCGTAGCAAACTGTTACTTTCTATCATGGGATAATATAATAACACACTCCACTTTGGTCTCCAATTTATAAATTATGGCTCTTCTAAGTAAAAGGAAGACAAAACACAAAGTTTTGGATACCATGAAAATCGCTTCAGACATAATAAAATTAGCAACAATTAATAAAGTATGTCGCATGAGTGGCATTATTCAGGCCATATACATTTTTTACATGACAAAGACTTGAACAATATAAAAAAAAGGAAAAAAAAGAAACAAATAAGAGCCTAGATTGAGTTTTGTCAAAAACGTTTTACTCATTTTTTTTGTCGTTATCGATATCATACTGGCTTGCATCGTTTTGTAATGAGAGAAGAAAATACAATTCAGGCCATATACAAATCTTTTAATTTTTTTTTGAGAAAAATTTGAATATAAATAATTTAGAGCCTAGATTCATTTTTGTCCAAGATGTTATGTTCATTTTTCCTATCCATTTTTGGTACTATTCTGGCTTGTATCGTTTTATAGAGAGAACAAAAAATCATTTTGTTGAAGTTGCACATTTGTAAAGTGCAAAAGCGAAGGCTATCAAAATGTCACTCCCTGAAATTTACTACATGATCGAACATGCATCATATAGAAATCAAGGAGAGGAATGATTTTAATAGCTGATATCAATCACAAAAAAGACCAAAATATGGTGAATATATCATAAAAGGTAGGATTTTTAAGGTAGGTTAAAAAAACATTTCTTTCAGGCACTGTTTTTCTCATGAGAAATATAATAGGCCAGAATTAATCCATAAATTTCGGCTCTTCCATTATTTATTTTCATAGCTTTTAACAAAGTAAGAATGTTATGTATTGCTCAATGTTTTTTTTTTCAGTGTATAAATCTGCAAGAATCTTCAATCATGAAGGAGACAGATTAAACCTAGTCCCGAGGACGCATCGACCACCTCCTACAAACCGACATACACCTCTTCATCATTGTCAATGATTAAGAAGTACATGTCAGCCTGCCAAAAGCAATCACCATCGCGTCCCCAAGACCAGATTATTTTAACCTGAAGAAGAAATGGAAAGATGGTACAGAGCAATGCATACTTTTATGTTCTGTAACATAATTTACGTTATGTTGCACAATAATAACTTCATTCAGGCTTATACACAGATGAATTTAGAATGGCATAATGATTAAATGATAGACAAGGATTAATAATTGTTTAATGCAATGGTAATTGGTGAGGCGAGCTTACTTTGATCATGCGTCTAGGTGTTGGTGATAGGAATGGTGGTTGATTACTTCCCGAAATCAATGAATAACGTAGATAGGTGTAAAGAGTTGCACGACAAGTATATTGGTGAACGAGTTGCAGAGGTCACAAATTGTTGGTGATGGTGTTGTGATCAGGCGTTGTCAGACCAGTTGACCCAATTCGACTGCGGCGATCCGTTGCGTGCTGGTTGGCGAGTTTGCAGAAATACTTTGGTGCCGTTTACGCGGATTCTGGTCGAGAGCTTCTTCTCATGACGAATTTTAAAGGCAATAGATGCTAGTCGGCCTCGTTCGCGTTTCATTACAGGTGGCAAGTCGGAGCGAATGGTGACGCGATCAAAGCAGGTGACGGGTGTTGCTTGCTGGGGTTCCGTGGGTTGTTGTTGGGGCTGCGTGGCTTGCTGTTGACGATGTTGCTGACCGGGAACATCATTGCGGCGCTGACGATTTACTTGCTCAAAAGCATTAAGTAGACTATCACGGTCAGCCATGTTGGCAAATCTGATGATCAAGGGTCGAGGTGCCCCTGTTGCTTGTTTAGGGGCCGGTAGTCGGTGTGCATTTACTAACTGCGTTTTGGTAGCTACATCCGATGACACTTTAAGAAAGTGAGCGATGATACCATATACAGTTGAGTAGACATTTTCCTTTTGGTTTTCTGGTACACCATAAACAAGCAAGTTCTGCTTCCTCTGATGAAGTTCAAGTAGGATAATTTTCTCTTCCAAATCCGCCGTTTTGCGATCAATTTCCCCTCGAATATGAGGAATAGTATCCTTCTCCAACACCTTAATTCTATCCGAATTAAAACTCACAGTGGTCTCCAGATCCTGGATTGCTCTTCTAGTTTGGGTTAACTCCACTTTGATCATATGGATATCATTCCCCATAGAGTCAAATCTTGTGTTCATTTCTTGAGAAAGTTGTGCAAACATTTGCTTCATTTCAGCTAACATGTCATTAGACCCACCTGCTGTACTAGCGTTAGAAGCGGCGCCTTGGGCGTTGGCGGCTGGTGAAGTCACGTGATCGCTGCTGGCGTCTCCGCTCGCGTGAGTACCTTCAGGAAATGGGTTGCTTCTGGCTGGCGAAGGTTGGGCTTTTCCAGATACAGAAATGTTAGACTGTGAAGCCATTTTATCCACTTTTTTCAGATTTTTGGTCTTCGACTTTGTAGAAAGATTAGATCGTAGGTTGTAAGAACGCTCTTTACTCATGTCTTGGTTCGAAAGATCGAGATTTTACCTCTCACACAATTAAGAATTGAGAGCTGAAATTGAACAAGTCCGCACTCTACGATTGCATGCCGAATCAATTTATTTCAGATACATGAAGTTTTATAAGAAAAATGTAGCAATAAAATAAAAATGTTGGTGTTGCCAATTTGAAGAAGAAAGCTGATTAAATTAGGCTTTAAATAATTCCTGTCATGAATGGGTTAACGATATTTGCACGAACAAAAGAGCCTATCATACACCTATCATACCCCGCTCCAACTTTTCTTTTTCTCCGTCACTACTCACTTATTTCTTTCTTTTATTTTTCACTCTTTTCGTGAACACTTCTACAACCCACTGTACTCAATATTTTTTTTCTATAAAAACGTTATGAAACATTATGTCAGCATTCACTGAATCAATAATAAATCACTTCATACAAGTTATACTGTTCATAAAGCAACGATTTTAATGACTGGTTTATAGTAAAAAAAATTATAAAGTTTTAAAAAAAAGGAAGGTTGGACACAAACTCACACAAGACACAATAATTGAGGAACAACCGTTATGATAATCCACATTCACAAATCAATGCAAGTTTGGTAAGTATATCACCTGTATTTAAAGTTTACAGATGAAGAGAACTCAATTTTCTCAAACTCTTGAACCGTCCACGTAATTAAGTGAACCATATTTTTGCAGTGCACCTTTGACGAGAGTCCGGGGGGGGGGGGCACTTACATTGACGAGTTGATACCATGCGCGACCAAAAAACACGTAAAAAGGATGTCTTTTTCACGATAGGGCACGTTACCTACGTAAGGGTGTCAAAAACACAAAAATAATGAAAAAAGGGTATCTATTTCGCTTAGAAAATTACGTGTTTAGGGTCGAATTTGCGGGGATGATAAAACAAAATTAAAATGTTTTATAAAGGATGTCCTTTTTGCCCCAACACTTCGTGTTTAGAGTCCGATTTGCGCGAGGTGTAGAAGGTGGGTCGTACTAAACCAAAAAGGGTAAAGCCGACGACCGAAAGGACCAACAATAAAACATTCCTGTTCTTGTTTAGGGGTTCATTTCAATGAATATTTTCCAAGAGTATCGTTTTGTTTCCAATACTTGTTAAGGGGTGCATTTTCAGAATATGGAAATTACGTGTTTAGGGTGCTTTTCGAGACCCCATGGTCGCGCATGGTATCCACTCGTGAATGGAAGTGGCCCCCCCCCCCCCCCCGGGACGAGAGTTTATGAATTAATAAAAAAAACCTTCGTTCTTCGTTGTAGCCATTTCTGACAGAATTTGACTAATTGAAGAATATTAAAGCTTTCAGTTCAGATTTACGAGAACCTATACACAAAGTTAATATGCCACAAACAGTGAATCATATTTTTAAAGATTAAGACAAGGAACGTAAATTAATCCAATGATTTCAAGTGTCACAACTCTCTTTTTTTATAGAAATATCCAAAACTACCAAGTTCGCATCTTTTATATCTAGAAAGTAAAAAACTAATGGAATATTTTCTTGTTTACTGGGGGAAAAACACTTGGGACTGACTTTACGGCCACAAAGTAATTCACATAATAGGTTGATTCATTGTTGAAGACAATCCCGTTCTTGCTCATGATGTGGTTCATTCGATAAAGTCTGAGAGGGAAAAGTCCGCGTGGAATCGTAGTAGGAGCAGTCCTGGTATAAGTTAATGGCAAAACAAAAACAGTTATGAGATGGTAGGGCAGCAAGAGCCCAGCTATCAGCCACCGCTTCGAAAAAGGAATCCGGCAATTCGTTGTACGCCTTCCCTTCTAAGGACAGCCAGAGGAGTGGCTCAAGCATCCGGCTCATTCTGTTCCGACTTTTTGTCTTGATGCGGTTCAAACAGGAGAACCCACGTTCGCAATCTGAAAAGCAATAAGTCAAATTTGAATGTCATATTTTCAACTTTTGTCATATTCAAGGACAATTTCAATGAATCCTGGCTATGTTATGCAACAATATTTCATAAACTCGCGACCAATTGAATCAGACGTAAGCTGATATCTATTTCAACAATGAAGACGCAGCTCCGTATCAAACGATACTTTGCTTTGTAAAATCACAATTATCAAACCTTGCAAGTACTCACCTGCTGTGGTGACGGGTACAACCAAGGCAGCAGAAGCCATTCTGGCCATGAGAGGTGCCACATCGTTGTAGCTGCTTGCGACGAGCTGTAGATATTCTCTTACGCTCTTTGAGTTGTTCTGGGAGCAACTTCTCTCATGTGAATCATCTCGGTTTCCGCCTGCTGAAAGTCAACGTCGAAGTGTTGGCAGAGTGTCTGCAATTATTGAAGAAACAGATAACATCACCGAGCGTTTTCTAATTTTATAATCATGTATCATATCACGAGTCATCTGTTTTGAACTGAAAGGGAACTTTTTTACCCCGTCGCGGCGTCGCTCCAGAACCGTAAGATCCTGATAAAGTTAACAATATTTTTTTTTTTTGGTTGCGGTATTGATACTGAGAGGATAAAAATAGCAGAATTAAAACAAACGACGCCTAACTTTAATTGATATCGAGCAAGGAACAAATATTACACACCTCAAGATCGTCGTTAAAGGGCTGAATCGGCTCCTCGTCTTCAGTACCAGGCCTGAAAGCTTGGAACAATTCCAAGATTTCGGAATCTTGGAATCGCTCCTCCAGGTTATGAATTAGCTTGTCGATGAACTTGTCGTTGATCTGTGCAAAGATCATAGAAAAGAAAACAAGGAAAATGATCAGCAGACAGGAATATTTGTGACTTCCGAGTTCCTATCGACTGTAATTCTCGAGTACAATCGACATGTTTACGAAGCCGATTATTTCTTTACATTTTCAGTTATTTGGTAGTATTTCAATACGCTGTGACTTACGTTTTCTACGAAGCTGGTGAATTTCTTGTCGGAGTAATCCTCCATGCCCGTAAGAGTTTCCATCCAAGTTCTAAGCTCTGCCATGTTCTTGCCCTTGCCACCTTTACACTTGACCAAGTTAGATTTCGTAGCTGTCACGTGAGTTGAGATGCAGGTAAAGTCGATGTCGGCTTTCTGCAAGGATGGAATAAGCATGATAAAAAGGCATTAACATTAACATCGACGAAGTAAGATGGGGGAAAATGTGCCAGCACTGGTACAGTGGTACTTAACGAAGTTATTTTCATTTTGCATTACAACTTACGCACAGTTTTCACGGTCATGGGTACGATTCGCAAAGAATATGACTGTAAAATAATAGTTAAGTCCAACATTCGCATTTTATGCTGTCAAACGTCTCCAAACATGTGCGGGGGTTCGGAACTGCCATAATTTATTCGCAGAATGCGGGAACCGCTCGCAAGAAAAAATTGTAACTTTTTTTTTAAATTGTTAAACTATATTATTTAAAAGAAAATAAAACAAATAATATCACCGACGCATCTGAACCTTTGTATGAATTTAGCGAATGTTTAGTGTCGAAAATGCAATTGATGGACTTTGTCATATTTCGGACATTTGCATCCTCTGCATATCGTTCGCATGTTCGTGGAATGATTTACACAACTTTATGGCGTAGTTATTGTGCCTGCTATTCTATCAAAATTCAAAAGGAGGGGGCGAAAAACACTATAATGATATCAGATTATTTATTCATTTTTAAGCTTCACCTGGAAGAGTTTCGACAGCGTAGTTACTTGCGATAGAACGTCCGCCATCATCGCTGTGCTGGCCAAGAAATTGAATCTCTTGACCAAGATGGCCAGCCCGCGAGCAGTTGGTTCTGCCCTCTCCTCTGCCTCTCTATCCAGGCTGGTTAGGAGACTGGCCATGCATCGTTTCACCGTCAGCACAGCCCCATGATGACTGAGCCATCGTACGTCCTTCGCCTCCTTCAGTTTTAGCTGTGGGTCGTCTATTAATTTCTGATAAATTAGATTGCATATACAAGGAAATGAAGTTATTCATTCATACACATTACGATTAAATGCCTTCATGAACATCAATAAAACTTGTTTATGAAATTGGATGTAATTAAGATTGTTTCACTTGTAAGTGGACAATATCGTTACAATTTAAATATCAAATACATCCTTATAGCATTTGAGTGACAAGTGGCAAACCATCAATGCGCTCACCTGGATCTCTCGTAGACCTGCAGCTCTTGCTGTAGAAGGCGAACAACTGTTGCAGCAACCGTTTGTACTTGACGACGTACGGAACTGCCCCTGCTGCCTGAGAAACTCCTAGGGCCAAGCGGTGAGCGACACAATGAACCGATATTATTTTGGGATTTTCTGCTGCAGCTTTGCTGCAACCTGAGGGATGAGGACAGTTTAAACAAAAAATAAAACAAAGCAAAAAACAAAACAAACATCATTTTGCTTAATATTAAAACCTCACCCTAAACCACTTAATCTCCATTTAAAAGAATTGGAATTCATGTACACTGAATTTATAGAGTAGCCTACGGAAATAAACATCAGGACAATAGGCCATTTTATGTCGTATTTTATGTGTTCTCTTTCCATTATAAATATATCGCTGTTTGCAGGGCTCTTTGTATCACTATGAATAAACCATTCTCTCTAAATTCCTTCCATTGGAAATCAATCTATAAGATTGTTGTGGTTGGGGACCAATCCAATATCAGATTGAGAAAAAGAAATAGAATTTTGGATTGGTCCCTCACTGCAATCAAAGAATTTAGAGAGTTGAAGATAGATAATTATTCACAACATACCCCATTCTCTCTGCCGACCATGACACTGGCACCGTCCGAACCAAATCCTGCAACGTTGACTACAGACAGACCCTTGGTTTCTAAAACATCAAGAAGTGCTCCATGTACTGTCTCGGCGCGGCCGTCTTTCAGATCTTTGATTGTCAGAAATGACGTCTTCGCCTAATGTAACGATAAAATGTGGAAAGTTGAGTTTTAGCCAAAGTATTTCCTTCTATAGATAAAAATATTTGAAGCTCGATTTGGCGTCCTCTTAGTTAAAGAAATTTTAGGGATTGGCTATGCAAAGTTTGTTTTCAATAGGACGTGTCATCTGGGTTGCGAGGTTGTTGGATTCCTTGTTTTGTTAAACATGACTAAGAATCGCATCCATCTGGTTTTTATGAATGAAAACAAATCAGTTTAGGGTTCTTTGGATTCCTTTTTTGTCTCACCTGCGAAGCAAAGTGAGACTATAGGCGCCGCTTTTCCGACGGCGGCGGCGACGGCGGCGGCGGCGGCGGCGTCAACATCAAATCTTAACCTGAGGTCAAGTTTTTGAAATGACATCATAACTTAGAAAGTATATGGACCTAGTTCATGAAACTTGGCCATAAGGTTAATCAAGTATTACTGAACATCCTATTAGAGTTTCATGTCACATGACCAAGGTCAAAGGTCATTTAGGGTCAATGAACTTAGACCATGTTGGAGGAATCAACATCGAAATCTTAACCTGTGGTTAAGTTTTTGAAATGTCATCATAACTTAGAAAATATATGGACCTAGTTCATGAAACTTGGACATAAGGTTAATCAAGTATCACTGAACATCCTGCATGAGTTTCACGTCACATGACCAAGGTCAAAGGTCATTTAGGGTCAATGAACTTTGGCCGAATTGGGGATATCTGTTGAATTCCCATCATAACTTTGAAAGTTTATGGATCTGATTCATGAAACTTGGACATAATAGTAATCAAGCATCACTGAACATTTTGTGCAAGTTTCAGGTCTCATGATTACGGTCAAAGGTCATTAGGGTCAATGAACTTTGGCCGAATCGGGGGTATCTGTTGAATTACCATCATAACTTTGGAAGTTTATTGGGCTAGTTCATTAAACTTGGACATTAGAGTAATCAAGTATCACTGAACATCCTGTGCACGTTTCAGGTTACATGACCAAGGTCAAAGGTCAATGAACTTTGGCCGAATTGGGTGTATCTGTTGAATTACCATCATAACTTTGAAAGTTTATGGATCTGATTCATGAAACTTGTACATAAGAGTAATCAAGTATCACTGAATATCCTGTTTGAGTTTCAGGTCACATGATCATGGTCAAAGGTCATGTAAGGTCAATGAACTTTGGCCATGTTGGGGTTTTTTGGTGAATAACCATCATATCTCTGTAAGTTTATTGGTCTAGTTCATAAAAAGTGGACATAAGAGTAACCATGTATCACTGAACATCTTGTGCGAGTTAGAGTAGTATTCAAAGTCAGCATTGCTGCTATATTGAACCGCGTGATGCAGGTGAGACGGCCAGAGGCATTCCACTTGTTTATTAGTCACAGCTGGACTTTTGTCTCGTGTTCATGACTGAAGACTAATCAGTGAGCGATACTCCTGTAAAAGATAAATTAGTTCCACTTAGCAACAGCGTAGGCACTTTTATTTTGTTAACCAATTAATGGTCGGAAGATATGCAAATTAGCTAAAAGGTACATTGTAAATAGGTATCTAGAAAGACTGTTGAAGGTGAAAGATTGAAGGTCTTAATGATGCAAGGCGTAGTGATACGGTTAGGTTGGTGATGTGAGCAGAATATCTGTAGCATCGGGCAGGTTATCGGGATTCATTCCTTCTTGAGCTTGCATCAGCGTAGCATCACATTTTGTGGGTGAAAGTTCGTTGCCGGTGATTCCCAACACTTTAGATCTTCCGAAGTATGGTACGTACATTTAATTTGAAATGTTATTTGTACTGGTAGTGAATGTTAGTCATATTAGAGTATCAGGATGGAATTATTTTGTGACAAGACTCACTGATTTCCAAACAAGTATTATTAAGTAACACAGATTTGTATATGTGGGACATGTACACAAACATGTTAGATTTGGAAAGGCCTGTGGTATGAATTGTTTAGTTAAAAATTATTGAAAGAGCTATTGAGCATATTGTGATTAATGAGTTATGGCTCTTGAGACATGAGGATTGATATAATTTTAGGACAATTGTTATGGTAATTTCAATTATGGATAAATAACTGGAATGGTTAGTTGTCTTACTTTCAGTCTCTAATGTTAACTGTTGGATTTTATCAAGTTGAAACTGATAGAAGTCTTTATCTTGATACAGAGAAAATTATTTTAATGGAATGCTAGCATGAAAAAAAGTAATATAAGTATGTAAGACGAGTTAGTAATTTTGGATTTGTTCTTTGTTTAACAGCAGTACAAGTAATTTCTACACTGGAACTGAATCCAGCCAGTGTGGAGTGTTGGTTTACGATCACGGACGAGTGGGTGTTGATCCTGGGTAAGCTGTTGCATTATATTTGGGCGTGGTCTAAGATCTACATTCTAATTATGTGCATGGTGTACAATATTATGTTTGTACTGTATTGATTTTATTGATTTAAATTGAAATCAGAATTGAGATAAATATAGAGTACATTTCAAAAACTTTAAATGAATTCTTGTGCGGAAACCGATTTGACTTATGGATGCTGTCCTTTTGATTGAGGTATTTTGAGATGCCATTGAAGAGTGTAGTTAGTGAGGCTTTACAATTTGAGGGGATTTGTATGTCATTTTTGATTGAGAGGATAATGACGATGGTCTCTTTGTCTGCCATTCTTCAGGTTTGGTTAGTGTTACAAACATTCGAGGATAAGGATGGTTAGGCAGGCTAGCTGCAAGGAATTAAGCATCCATAACTTGAATTATAATTTGACGCATTTAATATAATTTTGAATTCAGAAATGCATTCCTATTTTTGTAATGCTGTTTTTATAGCATTATCTATAATATACACTTCAACAGTATGCTCATTTTGTAGGATATTTGCTAAAGGATAGACACTTAACTTTTATAGTGTAATTGGCATCATCTGGTGTCTTCGTCATATGTTTAATAATTGAGAATAAGAAGACTCATGTATTAATGCCATTATTTGATTGTATACTTATGATGGCCTTGCTTTATATCTTGCAGGGTTTTTTTCTTTTATTTTTGTCTTGTGATGGACAAATAAAGACAAGTGAACATGAATCTGTTGTGCCCCTTGTACTTCTTGGAAGTGACCTATTCCGAACTACGACAAAAAGAAAAGAAAGAATGGGTGGGGTGTAATGGCATCATGATAGCTGATCCTTATACGTGCAAAGATAAAAGTATAGATCTGCGATCACCGGCCATCATAATCAAACACCTAAACATCGATGCAGTGACTTACATTAAAGTGCTATAGCTGTTTTTCCCCCTTGTAACCCCCTTCCCCATTCAAAACAAAGTTTCATGCTGAATTTTAAGAGAAATGATAAGATTGATAGAACTACCTGTCCATCATCCACAAGATATCGTATGTACACGATCAGTTGCTTTGTGTTGCTGATATCTGTGGTTTCGTCAGTTAGTATCCCGAAACAAGGACTTCTTATCTCCGTCATTCTCTCTTCCATGATAACCGTTGCTAGTTCGTAATGAATTCTTGCTTTGCCTGTTCACTGCTAAAAGAAGCATTTCCAGCCTCAATGAAAAGAAGGAAAAGAAAGAAATACAAGATAAAGGGCTGATTTTGAAAGGCAAAATAAATCAAAATGTTACGTCATATGGTTTCTGTATGATTGCTTTCCGGGCAATAAAATGTCTTTTTCACGATTCACATAGGTGCTTTAAATTTTTAGATTTCATTTCCGTCAACGGAAAAAAAAATAATGAAGTTCAAGGAGGAAATTGCAGAAAATGGAAGACAATGTAAGATTTGCAAACAGAATTCCGATGACTAAGACCATAAAATCGTGCTTTTGCTAAGTAATGTGACTAATTTGATTTTGGGCTACATTATATAGTGATATTGATAATAAAATAATGATAATGATAATAATAATATAACAATTATAATATATATTGCTTACCGCTCTTAAATGTACTGGCAACCCATCAACTCTGCTCATTGTAGTAGAGGAATGAACTTCGTCGTGTGGGGGACTTCTTCTTTACACAACCAATACATTGCTCTCAGAGCACCGATTAGTGCCATTCGATTGAGAGTTACAGATGTTTGGAACGCTTCTTTTATCCCCCCTCCTGATTGCACGATAGAGGCAATCTCCGTTTGTGCCCTGGCTGCCAACTTATGCTGTGAGGTACGCTCATGCTGCTTGACACTCTCGAGACGCATGGTGCAGCAAGGGATTTGCGTCCAAATTGGATGTTTGTTTTTTGCTTCATCTGTTGTGTGGGTCGTACACCAATCACAAATCATACCTGTAAGATGAAAGTTTCCCTGTTAGCGAATGTAGACAAAATGGAAGGCTTATATTGAGCGGACCCGTGCGGAAACTTTCCATCCCTATGGTCAGTCTCTCCCCCCCCCCCGGCCACCTAACCCCCTTCCGTCTGCGTACGCAGCGGGGGGGGGGGGTTGACAACACATCTTTCTATCGCCAATTTTCATAAAATCCACCAAAAACTGCACCAAATCTTTCAACTTCACTTTTAAAATGCAAAAGCGCCCTCGTGACCAACTCGATCGCTTCACTATCTCGCTTTCAAGTTACTTCGAAATTTTTAAGCATATTACCAACCCCCACCCCGGGCAGGAAAAATAAATCTGCATACGGCCCTGTCACCTTCCTCCCGGCCCTCCCAGACATGCTTTATGAACCAGGGAGGCAGGGAATATTGCTCTTTATGATTTCAAACGTTAAGGATGAGGGAAGGCCAAGGTTTTGCATAACTTCACAAAATAATCATCTCGTAAAAACAAATGTCCTTTATTCGATAATTCATTTCAAAGCGCAATGCTTGTCTTAACTACGAATCCCATCTCCTTATTATACTTGACCACGTGGTCCAAAAATAGTAAAATTCATGTTGCTCTTTTTACCATCTCCACTCGGCAGCCTCTTCAACCACGGTCGATCTTCCTGCCACTGAGAAGAGAATGTTTGCTTTTGTCTTTTGGCCTTTTTAGGCCTACTGGAAGGGGGGGTCGCAGTCTTGATCATCTTGGATGTCTTCCTGGTCAACATTGTCTGTTGCGGGGTCTGTTGTTGAATCCTCATTATCCTCATCCTGATTATTGCGCTTCAGCCATTTATCCATAAAGGAAGCCATGGTGAAAGTGCGAACATTTAGAGTAGGTATATTAGGTATATAGACCTCACACACTTTCCAGGGAGTGGATTTTGGCTAATATTACATAACACATATGCTGTCCACCACGATGGCAAACCAGTTAGTTGGAAAAGGAGACCCTGGGCAGACCATTCCTTTTTTTGCACATCATATCTCTTCCGTCTCTCTTTCACTCTTCTTGCTGTCATCTAGCTTTTTCTCACTTTCCCCGCCACCAACAAGGCTGTCCGTCCCAAGGGTACGATAGGGCGTTGAGCTATTACGGTAATAAAACACTTAAACTAAATTCGTTCATTGACCAGTTTCGTTATCAGGCTACTCTAAATCCCAACATAAACAATGCTTGGTTTTATGGCCCTTGCTTCAATGGTGGAGGATTCAGAGGATTTCAGGGAGTGTGATGAACTGATGATCCTAATATAAAAAGTTGAAGGAAGACAACAAAGCCCATTCCGCGGTGAATGGTAAAATATTGATATTAATATCCATCGTTTGATTTCAATGCAGAACCTATATAGCAATATTCATTTGTATGCATAAGACACGGAGATATGATTTTCAACCTCCCTTTCTCTTTCTTAGGACATTATACATTCTGCCCATCAGGGGTGATTACCTTGGGGGAAGGGACAGTGTCCCCACACTTATTGAAGGACTAACAAAGTGCCCCTTTTTCCAAAAGAAAAATCCCCCCCCTTACAGACGTTCCTTGGGCCATTTTTTTCTTAGAAATAGAAGGACGTGGGTCATGTGTCAATGAGTGCCCTTTTGCCTTTTTATAAGTGCCTATTCTCTATAAGTTGCTTGTGTTAACCGCTCTTCCAACTAGCACACTCGCTTGCTATGCTCGCTTGCTTGATATATGGCCCACAAGCATATAATCTTTATATTTAATAATTAGAAATCTCCTCGGTCAAAACAAAGTTTTGTCAAATTGAAATGACCACGAAAAAACAGCCATTAAAAACAAAAAAAAAACTGATTGTAAATGTCATCATATCATTAGAGTGGGGTATGCCCTTTTAAAAAGAAAATGCCATTTTGTTACCTACCGTCCCCCTCCTCACTTCCACCTTTGCCCCACCGCCCCTGTCATTCATGATGAATGTGTAGAAAACAACTAATATTAGGAAGAGCAAGTCTAATTAAGTTTTACTACTAGCAACCCATGTAAAAGCAATACAGATACAACTGCTTGAACACAAGAGGGTGCTGTCGATATTAAATTTGAATAATTAATTACTGTGCAACTTTTGACCTTGATGTGTTATAAAACAATGTTCAGTGATTTTTTCTCTAAAATGTGACCAAAAAATCAGGTAGATACAAGAGTTGAGGCAGGAAAATTAAAAAAGGAGGCACATATTTGATATATGACCCACGGTCTAATACTGATGATGATGATGATGGGTTCTTGTAAAGCGCCAGTATCTGCATCAGCTGGGCGCTCATGGCGCTTGCTCAAAAATTGGAATGTCTCACATTTCATCATTCAGTTCAAGTACTGTCCTAGTAATGCTACAATTGAATTATTCTTGCAATACTGTTGGAGTGGGTAACAAGGTCTTCAGGTAAGACTCAAAAGTTGATTGGGTCTCTGCTCTTCTGATAAATTGGGGAAGGCTATTCCTCAGCTTTGGTCCAGAGATGTAGAATGCTCTGTCACCCCAGGTTGTGTGGCTGAGAGATTCTGTCAGCAATGCTTGATCTGCTGATCTGAGACTGCGTGTTGGTCTATGCTGAGATAAGAGCTCTGATATATAGGGTGGAGATTTATCATTAAGCGCTTTAAATACAAGGACCCCAAGTTTATAGGCTATTCTCTGGTTGACAGGCAGCCATTGTAGGTCACACAGAATCGGAGTAATCTGGACTCTTTCTTTGAGGGGACACAAGACGTGTCGCCATGTTCTGCAGACGCTGAAGTCTGTGCAGTTGATGTTGAGTCAAACCAGTCAAAATCTAGTTGCAAATGTCCAGTCGGGTTGTTCCAAAGGCATGAACAAGGAGTTTAGCAACTTTCTTAGTTACATGCTTGTGGATCCTTCCAATATTACGGATATAGATACAGGCAGCCTTGGAAGTGCATGTGACATGCTGCTCCATTGTAAGCGAGGAATCAAACACCACTCCAAGATTTCTCACATGATCAGAAGGCTTGATTAAAGAGTTGCCAATTCTTAGATGGTTTATTGTAACTTTGGCTCGTTGTTGACGAGATCCCACGACAAGGAATCACGTCTTGTCCTTATTCATCTTGAGATAGTTATTAGACAGCCATTCCTGGAGGTCAGCTACACAGGATTCAATGCGCTGAAGTCCTAAATTGAGATGAGTTGACGGTATAGTACATCTTTGTATCATCTGCATATCGATGGTACTCGAGTCCATGCCTCTTGATGATGTGAGATATGGGCGAAGTGTACATGCTGAACAACTGCGGGCCGAGGACAGAGCCTTGAGGAACGCCATATTTCAGCGTTGATGTGACGGATCTGGCACTGTTGACGGAAACATAGCTTGTCCTTTCTGTCAGGTACGATCGAAACCACTGTAGTGTGAC
This sequence comes from Lytechinus variegatus, assembly GCF_018143015.1. Lineage (NCBI taxonomy): Eukaryota > Metazoa > Echinodermata > Echinoidea > Temnopleuroida > Toxopneustidae > Lytechinus > Lytechinus variegatus. Next base: position 42,805,901 of record NC_054741.1, on the reverse strand, counting down.
TATGCTGATTCCATATAGGTCACTAAGTGGATGGAGAAGAATATCATGATCGACACTGTTGAATGCTGCTGAAAGGTCCAGTAGGACTAGAAGCGATATCTTCTTTTGATCCATGCTGGAAAGTAGATCATTCTGGATTCTGAGGATTGCTGTCTCAACGCTATGATTGGCACGATAGGCAGACTGGAATGTATTATCTGTGATGTAGGAATTTTCTGTGATGTAGGAACTCAACTGGTTCATCATGATGCGCTCCAGTGTCTTGCTCAAGAAGCTGAGTTTGGAGATCGGGCAATAGTTGCTCATGTTCTCTTGATCCAGTCTTGACTTCTTCAGCACTGGATTAAACCTGTGCAACTTTCAAAACTTCTGGGACTTCTCTGGATTGTTAAGAGGTATTAATGATTGATGTCACAATAGGGATCACAGTAGAAGAACAGGATTTTAGCAAGAGTTGGCATCAGATCAAGATCACATGATTTTGGTGGTGAAGATAATACAATGCCTCGTACCTCATCCCCTGTTACCTCTTCAAAAACCGACAAGTTGATTGCATTGATGACAGTATTCCAGCAGAAGGAAGGCTAGGGTCATCAGCACTCTGGCATCCTTGGCGGATGTTTGAGATCTTTTCATCAAAGAACTTACAAAATTCTTTGGATAGCTGTTCCTTTGACTGGTGCTGTGGGAGAGGAGACTTGCTCTTGCAATGAAGGATTTTATCAGCAATACTGAAGAGTCGTCTCTGGTCTTTTGCATTCTCTGTGAACAGGTCATTGTAGTATGTTGACTTTGATTGACGAATGAGTCGATTGACCTGCTTCTGCGATGTGTATATATCTGCCGATGAATCTCAAGTCCAGAGTTTCTCCACAAGGTCTCTAGGCGACATCTTTCCTGCTTTTAAATATGAAAGCTCCTCTTTAACCATGGAGAATGGGGTCTCAGTACCACTGTACGTGTTTTCACTGGTGCATGACTATCAAAAATATTTCCAAGGATGGTGTTAATACTGCTCAGCTTATGATGACAATGAGTTAAGTTTGAACTCTGTGCTGGAAAGCTTGGAAGACTTTATATCATCACAAAGGGCCTCCTTACTTGTGGCTGATACATTCCTTGTTTTTACTTCAACGTTCTGGTTCTGAGGGCATTCAAGATACAGCTTGATGGTTATTGCTGAATGATCAGCTATCCTGTCAATGACATGCAGATCATCAAAAAAGGTAGGGTCTGATTCCCTGGTGATCAGTAAATCCAGAGTGTGACCTTTTCAATGCGTAGGACAGGTAACACTTTGTCTAAGGTTGTGGGCAGAGAGGAGATTCTTGAAGGCACAAGCATTTGACGCTGAGTCGGTCTATGTTACAAAGTATAAATGGTCATTTTCAAACGTGAGTGACACAACAATCGGAGAGGTGTAAGGGCTCATATCTTCAAACTTAAAGGTTATGAATCAATCATGACTACTATATTATATACAATGTAGGACTGGCATGGGCCACTGCGAGTTTGATTTGAATTCAACAATTCATTTAGTAGATATGATTAAAAAACGGTGCGTGAGTGACACGACAAATTTTGGACATGGGTTTCTGACCTAACACATATGGTTGGATTCGTGCCCAAGCAGTTGTCATGGAGTACTGTGAGTACCAGTAAATGGACATAAATAGTGTACCTATCTAACACATATAGTCAAAATCAATCAAACCCTCTCTATGGAAAATGGTACCCTCCTATACACCATGAGTGACACGACATCCAAAACGTGAGTGACACGACAAGTGCAAAAATACAACATTTATCTCAACATTGAAAATATTTTTTGCATGATCTAGAAGAGTAAAATACCATTAACCAAAAAACAAGCTTAATTACACAATAACTGCTTTCTTTAAAGTTAATATGTCATCCTGATGTTTTATTCTTGGTTTATGGTCATATTTGCCCATTAACTCACATTCCCTATACCATACCACATTGTCACACTAGGGCTTCTACCACTCTCCTCTTTAGAGGAGGAGGGGGCACTTGAAGGAGGTGTTATGAGGTCTTGGCATTGACATCAACTCAAACATTCTTTTTGTGGCCTGATATCATTCAAAACTTTTAACTCTTTCTCCCTATCTGTATATGAAAGTTTACAGGTTCATACAATTCAGCATCCACAACGGATGGAATAATTTTTCCTTGTAAGAAAGGTATTCTCAATAGTCATTAACATCATCTGGCATGGTCTGGTAGCCAATGATGTCATGTATGACTCCTTTTTCTTGAAATATTGGATTACAATATTATCCTCCTTTAATATTTCAGGCATTGTCCAAATAGGACATGGGAGTTTCAATGTCATTTTTGGTACCAAACCCTAATGACGTTGCTGCACACTTCAGATGGACTATCAGCAAATCCTTGAGAAACTTGGGAATTCATCTCAACAAGCACAGGTTTTCTCCTGAACACTGTATGTGGACCCCCCCCCCCCCGGCAGTACATGTAGGCACTGTACCAAAATTCAGAGCTATTCTTTTAGCTGGAATCTTGTAAGCACCTTTTCATTGCTAATTATTTGATCATATACCCAGGGCTGCATATACCATACCACGGGAATCCAGGGAAAGCCACAAGGTGAAAGACGCAGTCAGTACCTGATTCTTGCAGTCTGCTACTATTACATAACAACTACAAGTCATTAGCCTTTCCTTTTCTAAGCCCTTGGATGTCACACTAAAATCCAATTCAGCATCCCAACCAGGCTCCCTTTATACCTCAATAGCTTTTTCCCCTCGAGGTCCAGCTCTGTTCTTATCAGGGTACCCCCCCAAAAAAAAAAAAAATTGATCTACTGGTACATGGCAACCCATCCAAAGTTGCTCAAATCAAAATGCGGTCTCGGTTGGGACTTGTTGGGACCTACATGAACATGCATCATTTTGTTGTAATTGATATATGTGTAAATGCAAATCTGCTCTGAACACACATCGGCCTGCTTACGGTAGTTTGCTGTTCAGACCCTACATGTAGTTGATCACTAGCGGTATGAATGGTGGCCGAACAAATAATGATTTTGAACTTGGCATTTAGTTGCTTCAAGCAATATCCAAAATGTTCTATCAAATCTCAGTACATTCTCACCTGAAATGTTATGTTTTCTTGCAAATTTGTTTATTTCATGTCCTGGAATACAAGCTTTATGGCAAATGAAAAGGTTGATTTAATCAATCAGAAGGAAAAGAAAAATATTTTCTTTTCCGAATTTGAAAAAATGTTTGGTGTTCATGGTGATCTCTTATATCTCATGTACACTACTTTACCACTAAATTTCTGCAAATTTCAAAAAAGGATCCCTGACTTTTCTAAAGCTCTATGAGTATAACAAAGAAATAACATTGCTCAAAAGAAAGGTGAACTTTCTGCTCATTTCTGTAAATGGAGACAGAGAATGTTCGAGTAATACCTAGGTATGACTTGAAACATCACCAACCCTTTATGCATTGTAAATATGTCCATTGCTGAAGTATAGTGGTTTTTCTCTTGGTACATTCATAATTTTGTGTTGATTGATTATGTTGTTATATTCTTAATCACAGTACATTCACCAAAATATGAATTAGGATCCGAGTCTTCACACCAATGGAAAATTGTCAGGATTTTTTAAACCAAGGCAACCACGGAGAGGAGAGAAAATAGATGAACTCAATGTCAAATTCAATATTTCCATAAAATGGAGTAAAATTAGGAAGATGGAGGAAATTATTAGCCTAAAATAGGCCTAAATGATGTCCGGAACAACATTTTGACTGTATCCCTGGTAAAACGCTTCAAAAATTACTGGATGTCCTATTTTATACACAATATAATACCGTGAGTGACACGACATTTCGTGAGTGACATGACACAACTTTAACAGTTAATTTTAGCTTTACCTTAACACATTGGACCAAGTTACTTTATATACAATAAGGTACATATAAACTGTATTTGCTCCAGTACTGGGATAAATTAATTTTCAGAATACACAGCTCTAGAAAACTTTTTGCATTTAAAATGTGAGTGACACGACAACCAGTTTTGAAAACTTCGAAACCCAATTTTTTCAGAAAAACACTTCACATAATTTTTTTTTTGCTATTTAGGAGTTAGATACAATACACAGCTTGTATCTTGCCAACAAATGTGCTTCTAATACAAATTTTATATTGTGATAGGCAATATGTGAATTTTGATGCAAAAATCAACATTTTGTAACATTTAATTTCCCTTGCATAAAATTCACTGTATCTCAAGACATAATTAAAACTTTTATGTAAATGAAATGGAAAAATATACTTTAAGATGTCTAGTTTCTAAAAACATTGATGCCTAATGATTTCTAGCAAGTTTTAATTTTCACCCCCATGTCCACTTTTGTTTGAAAATGACCAAATGTGAAGTCATGCTTGTAAAATACATAGAAACACTATAAGATTTTGTATGAGCTGTTGCATGAATTTAAAGTTTTCTTTTTTTTTCATTGTAATTTGATGTACACAGAAACATATGCTAGAAACACAAGCCTTCTTCGCTATGCCAGTCTTCCACGTGAGGTGGTATGCACTGAGAACTTGACCCCCTGGAAAAAACTTCTTCCTTGTGACTCAAAGGTATGTGATTAAATAAATTTTTGCTTTAAAAGTGCATGTATTAGTTTTAGTATTATATTGGTATTCTTATTATAGGTTTAAGGTAGGCAGGATTTCAATAATGTGTGTTTGATATTTATCCTTGTATATTTGAGGATTTTAGTATTTCAGGAAAGAGTGGACTGAAATTCTTGTTTCGTCATGACTCATTTTTGGCTTGCTACACCAAATTTGTGAGATGCCTCCAAGAGGCTGAATGAATTTTATCGGGTACATGTATCTGCAGTTTGTGAATTCCTAAAAGTGATGCCTTGTAGACATATTTTGCTAATATCTATAAAGCCATGCAAGAAAGCATTTTCTTAAATGAATAATTTATGAATGTAAATTTAGGAATTAGGCATTATATTTATTCATTCTCTTTAAGTATAAAACAATTGTGATGTGCATGGTGCACGATGTTATAAAAAAAACGTTGATAACTTGTTCATCTTTTTTTTCCTTGGAAGGCTGGTCTGGCATCACTCTTCAAAGCTGACAAGTTGTACAATGCCCATTATCATTCCTTGGCAGTTGATCTACGGCCAGTTTGTCGGTCAGGAATGATCCCTTGTAGGGAGTCAGCAGTACAGCTCAGTCAATCACTGAATATTGTCTTTGGACCCTTGGCACAGAACAGACAAGATGTTTCTTTAAGAGTCCTGTTTGGGAAGGTTTTGAGTGGTCCATGTCCAATGGCATCTAGCAGCAGGGTTATCGTGGATTTATCAAAGAATTATGTAAGTCTGTTTGGATTCAACTTCAATGAACACTTTTACTTCAGTTTATGTAAGTTTTGTACATTATAATACCAAAATACTTCATTTAGTAAGATGAGACATTAATATCTGAGCTCTCATGTTGTGAAGTTAATGAGGTTGAATTTGTATATCAATAGAGAACCCCTGCGACCGTTGCGGAGTCATGTAACCAGCCCATGCAGCCGTGTTTTGGGCACCTCCATTTTTTCTCGGGCATTGGGCCAGCAAGCCAAGAGTTCTTCACAGGTTCCTCACCTGTATTGTTTGCCATGAGATCTTGTATTAGTGCAACTATTGTGATTTCGAGCAATATTTTCGCCATGCGAATTTTTTTACCACGTCACTTGCTGAATTTTTACTTTCAAGCCTTGTACAACTTTTGAGACCAGTTTTGCGTCACCCAGGTACCCCCTAGAAAAAGGGAGTGCACAGAGTCATATGTCAGCCGTACGTTTAAGGTAAGAAGTACTGAAGGCTTTCTCGAGTATCTTGGAATCAAACGAACGCCGTAAGAAAGATGTAAAAGTGAGCTCCATCTGCAAATCTTTATGAAACTCAGAATTTGATCATAATTTGTATGTCAGCATATCGTGAGATCATTCCTTTTGGCAATCTTTGCAGTGGCGTATACGGGGGGCCAGGGGGGAGGTGCCCCTCCCTGATATTTGTTCCCCGCCCTGAAAAAATTGATGGAGCAAAAAAAAAGGGGGAGTAAGAAAGAAAGAAAAAAAGAAGGGGAAAGATAGAAGAAAAAAGAAGAGGAAAATGAGAGGAGAAAGAGGAGTGAATTATATAAGGTGAAGGGAAGACTTTTTATGTCACTACATGTATGTAAAATTTTCGCTCATGATTCCCGCTCGCATTGCTTTTTCGATGAGATTAATATCTTGCTCGATAAAGGCTGATATGGAGCTTAAAATATCAAGTTTTGAAGTCTATACAAAACATATTTCATCTCGGATATTGAGCTTTCATTATTTTTTAATTTACAAATTGATTTTTTCAAGTGCTCTGTAAAATGTCTGTTTTATGGTCTAAATGTTAATATTTTCAGCTCACGCTGCTCGGTCGCATTATTTGATTTGCATAGGCCTACTTCTTTATAAATTCTTACAAACCGTCCTTAAAATGCACCTTAAAAAAAATTGTATACTATCATGATTGCCAATTTGTATGGATTATGTCATATTCTTTACAATTTACTAATTTTAGTACTTAATTTCCTTCTTTAATGTTTAATTGCTTTCACCCAAGATTAATACACACAAAAACAACTTGTAACTTTACTATTAAGGGCCTAAATGGTAAAAGTACAAGGTTTTCTTGTGTGTATCATCTTTGCATAAAGTTTTTTTAGCTTACTGTATTAAGTTATAAAGCCATATCTTAAACTGGAATGTGCACCAATTGTTTCATGATTCTTAGCTTCTTGTTAGTTGAATTGTTTTAAAATAACAGGTTTCTACCTGTTAAGGTGTCTTTTCTTACGTTTTATATATTTGCCTGATTTCTTTCCTGAAATTAAACCCAAAATAAATTTTTTTAAAATCAGATCAGTCGGAATCAGAGATATTCAGCATTTGTAATTATTATGACTAATCATGTTCAATTTTTCCATGAAAAACTTAGTATGAGGGCCAGTTTGCACATTTTCTGATGTATAGCCAAACGGGAGCTTTCAGGTGCAAGCCCCCCCCCCATTTTTCATGATGCAGAAGGCACCGCGAAACAAAATAAAAATGAAGAAAAGAGGAAAAGGCAAGTAAAGAAGAAGAACTTGAGAGAACAGGAGAAAGAGCAATATAAAAGAGAAAGAAAAAGTTATAACGTAAGATGAAGTAGAAAATATTTCTAAAACCTGTGCCTCTGACCAAAACTTGCAATGGGTCCTGCTTAATTTAACATTGATGCCAGAGAGAAGGGGAGGGGGATTAGTCCGGGGGGTAATTGTCTAGGGGTACTTGTCATCGGGGGTAATTTTCTGGGGGGGGGTAATTGTCCTTGGGGATAATTGTCCTTGGGAGGTAATTGTTTGGGGGTAGTTGTCCGGGGGGGGGGGGGGTAATTATCCTAGAACCTAGTAAGCTATATCGAGAGGGTCTTGAAACATTCACGCCTTCTGCGATCCTGACTTTACGGATTGTGAATCCCAAATGATGTCACCTAGGTTAAAGTCGCCACCTAGCCAGACATTGCTGTACTGATCTACATTAATCTTTATCTGTGTTAGGGGTCTATAAAAACAGCTAACATGCACTGGTTTGGCAACATGTATTTCATACCCTTTTCATAAACCTATCCTCCAATTAGCCGCCTAAGAGTAATGCGGATAATTTGATAAAAATTGCGTTCACAAACTCCGAAAATAAGCCGCATTATTTTTACGAGTGCCCGTCCTGAAAAAGGCAGATAATCGTCATGACAACTGGACACGCCCCCTCCGATGTGGTTGTGTCGGAAAAGGGTGACCTTGTGACCGCACATGGCAATTATCCGCATTATTTGGAAATGCGTTCATAGACTCAAAATCTTGTCCCGATGCTGCTATTATGCGGATAATAGCAGCATCAAAATAATGCGGATAACTCTGGTCCTCCTCCAATTTTACGACCAAATTATGCTGCTATTAGCCGCATAATTGGGTTTATGAAAGGGGTATAGATTTCTATCCGTACACTTTCATTTTCTAAGCCTAGGTCATACCTTTGGATAGCAGTAATGTTCTCTTTGACCGTAATTAACACACCGCCTTATGCCTGTCCTTTGCTGTTTGGGTCTCTGTCTTTACAATAAACATTGTAGTTATCTAGGAAAATTTATTACTACTCACGGACCTGTTTAGCCAAGTTTACGTACCTAACAATGTACATCAGGGTTATCAAATTCTGCACAAGTGTGTACTTCTGCTATCTTGTTTCTAATATTCTGAAAGTTCATCACTAAGATTTTTAGTGGTTTGTATTCCTTAGCATTTGACAACTTCTAGCATAGGGGTTAGTCTGTTTTCCTGTATCCTTGTGTGGCGAGGACGTAGCAAGCGGTGTCTTGTTCTGACGACTGCCATCATCTGTACTAGAGAAATTGCTAGAATCATTAATTGAGTCGCTATTAATAGATGTTGATCTGTTTGAGTTAGAGGAATGTGATAATAGGCTGGAAGAGAAGTTAGGTAAGCCACTTGTCCATGACATAGAATCATGCTGGACCAATCATAAGAAGCTGTATCTATTCCCATACAGTCAACATGATACTATTCGTCACACGCATCGCAACATGCAGCCCTCTCACCCCACAAACAAGCAACATTGCACACATGACGGGAATTTCGGAACTTAACTCTTCATGCGTTCACCTGTAAACCCCCTGTGTGTTGCATTATTTTAGGGTCTCATTCACATTCGTGCCATGAGTCACAGACTCCTATTAATAAACCTGGCCATGGTATTGTTTGTGAGGAGGGTTTATTTATTTTATCCTCTCATTTTTCAATGAACTTCCTGGCTGTGATCAGGATGTATTGATTTTTTGGGAAAACTCAACGATTCTGTAATTTGTAAACTGCGATAATCCCCGGATAATCCGTCGAACGCTAAAGTAATGTCGCACGCGCGATCGATCGGTACACATGTACGGTATACAAAAGCGTCAGGCTATACATTGTAGCTAGGCACACTCCGGGGCATGCAATTGTTCGAAAAACAATGGGACAGGGGACGTCTATGGGAAATGTGTGGTTGTGCAAAAATGCGAACGAAACACGCCTACGGATGTGCAATAATGCGAACGTAACGCATGAAGAGTTAACCTAGGCTCATATAATATGGTGTGTATGATACTCCCATGATACCCTGAAAGCTTATTGATTTTGAGGTCAAAGGTCAAGATCACACCGACATGTTTTCATCTTACCCATCTGAAATCCTTGTAAACGCGATAACTTTAGTTTGACTTAACCTAAGCTCATATAATCTAGTGTTTATGATACTAGCATGGATCACAGGAAGCGTAATGATTTTGAGGTCAAGATCACAGTGACACTCTTGTTACTTTATTATCTTTCTTTGACTCAAATCTGTTATGAGTGTGAATTCATATTTCTTAGCTAATTGTTTCTGCCATTTCTCAGCTTTGGTAGGTTTAATTTAGTGACATCGATATCGTTGGACGGTTGTGTTTCGGCATGCCACATGTACATCGGGCCCATCCTTGAACTTTTTCAGGTTTTCCCCTTGTATGAATGTGCTTGATTGAGTGAGTGTTTGGGTGATTTATTTAGATTTCATTTCAGATCAATTTATCCAAAAAGAAATTCATTGTTTAATTTGATATGGTTAATTTATTGATAATGGGATTTCACTGAGTATGTGACATCAAAGAACTGATTTCTAATTGAATTTAATGTACTTAAAATAGATTCAAAGTCTTAAAAGTCTATTATTTGATCTCTTGTCCTAAGATCTCCTCTTATTTACTGGTTCCTTAACAGGGCCGTGACAGTCTATAATCAAGAGTAGATTTAACTAATTCTCCTAAGGGGTGTTGCAAGAAACTTGCGATTGAACGCAAATCAAACACAACAAACAGACATCATAATAGAAATTGGCTCATACTATATCATGCAAATAGTGATGCTGAAGAACTTTTTTCTCTTATGGGGAAGAGAGTTTTCATAGTCTTACTGAGGAAGAGAGTTTTTCTTTAGAAGGAGAAATATCTTACAGTAAAGTTGATTTTGCATGAAAAAATATGAAAAATGATAAGGCTCCTGGACAAGATGGATTTACATCTGAATTTTTGAAAGTATTCTTTCAGGACTTAGGTATATACTTGGTACGAAGTATGAATTTTGCTTACATTTCTGGAAAACTATCCATCTCACAGTATAATGGCTTGATACCATCAATTCCTAAAGGTGACAAAGTAAGACATTTCATCAAAAAATATAGACCAATTTCATCAATGAATGTTGTTTGTAAACTGTTGCCAAGTTGTGTTGCTAACAGACTTAAAAAAGTATTGCCATACATTATTCAGGTTAATCAATCATGATTCTTGTCTGGAAGGTTTATTGGTGAAAATATTAGAATTGTGTATGATTTAATTGTGTTTACTGAGAAGAAACATATGCCTGGTATGATTTTACTAATTGATTTTGAAAAAGCCTTTGATAGTGTTTCACATGATTTTTTTGTTTAAAAACTCTTTCCTTTTTTATATTTGGTAAGTCTTTCATGAAATGGATAAAAATACTGTACCAGAATGCATTTTCTAGTGTTAATGGGCAAATTACATTAAGATTTTGTATTGAAAGAGGATGTAGGCAAGGCGATCCACTCTTGGCATATTTGTTTTTGTTAGGCGCTGAAGTTTTTGGGTTGTTAATTCGAAATTCACACTCTGTCAAAGGAATTTATGTTTGCTTAAAAGAATACAAAATTCTTCAGTATGGGGATGACACTGTTTTATTTCTTGATGGTACAGCTGCCAGTTTCTAGTATAATGTACTAAATATTTTTGATTCATTTGCTGATTGTAGTGGGTTGAAGGTCAATATGCAAAAAACTAATGCACTTTGGATAGGTGCTTCAAGAAATGAAAAAGATATACAACTAGATGAAAAATAAGTTAATTTTGTGCATAATTATTTTTTTCGGTACCTTGGTACAGACTGTCATGTTGTTGCTGATAAAATACCTGATTATAATTACGATAGAATTTTCGACAAAATAAAACGTCAAATGATTTCATGGATTAATCGAAATATCACTGTTCTGGATAGAATTACAGTTGTGAAATCATTATTACTGCCACAATTTAATCATTTATTTATGTCAATTTCATCGCATTCTGCTAAGTTAATGAAAGTCATGAAAGTAAAGTTCTTTAATTTTATATGGAAGAACAAGCCAGACAAGATTAGTAGAATTCAGTAATATAAAAAAAAAATTCATATCATCTTCATGAAGTGTTTCACCACTGGATGTCTTGTTTGAAATTGACATGTCTCATGCAAAAGACCACAGTCTTTAAAGGACAAGTCCACCCCAACAAAAACTTGATTTGAATAAAAAGAGAAAAATTCAACAAGCATAGCACTGAAAATTTCATCAAAATTGGATGTAAAATAAGAAAGTTATGACATTTTAAAGCTTCGCTTCATTTCACAAAACAGTTACATGTATATGCACATCTCGGTCGGTATGCAAATGATGGAACTGATCACATCACTCACTCACTATTTCTTTCGCAGTTTGTTATATGAAATATGAAATATTTTTATTTTCTCATCATTGTCATGTGAAATGAAGTTTTCATTCCTCCCTCAACACATGGAATTCCATTATTTTAACATTGTGTGCTTCAGGCAAGGAGGTCCTAATCATCAAATTCGTAAAAAAATTGAAATATTGTATAATTCAAACAATAAAAAACAAAAGATATAGTGAGTGAGTGACATCATCGGCTCTCTCATTTGGATGTAACTGGCTCGTTCATATAACTATTTTGTTAAAAATAAGCGAAATTTTGAAATGTCATAACTTTCTTATTTTACATCCGATTTTGATGAAATTTTCATCATTGTGCTTATCTGATTTTTCTCTATTGATTAAAATCAACATTTTTCTGAGGTGGACTTGACCTTTAAGGTTGGCATGAAGAATCCATAGAAGTCCAGTCAGGAAAGCAATAAGCGTCTCTGCTTGAAGGAACAAATCTGGTTTCCTGAAGTAGTCTAATTTGAGATGAATTTGGAGAGCTCCATGGAGAATTTTTTTTAAAGCAGCTATGCCCTCATTCTGAAATCTGCTCTTCCATTAATAATGTAACTACAGACAGGAGTAGCTCTGAATTCAGTTCTGATAATCAACCTGTTCATAAAACAAATAATGGTAAGGAAATTGGGTTAGTTCAAATTTTGTCCTTTCAGTGCAAGAACGCCCTTCGCAAAAATTTTTGTGCACCCCATTCAGTGCAGAAATGCCCCCTTGCCTGCTGGTAAGGGCGTTGTTTGCGCCGACATG